>NW_007578429.1:123612-161212 GCF_000690725.1 Stegastes partitus | reverse complement strand
AAAGGTTAAACTGAAAGATGTTGAAATGTTATTTTATGGCTAATTCTGTCATTTCATAAAGAAGCATTGATCGGTGCTGCTTCTATTCTAATGATTTACTGATTACAACGCTTTGCACTTTTTGGACAGAAACGGTTATCGAGTCGTTTTTTTTATAGTGTTCAGAGGAAATTATGGGCTGTGTGGAGAAGCCTGATATTTATTGTTGTTTGTGTGAGAGGGAGAGTTTATTATTGTGCAGCATTTCCCTAATAAACACCAACATCACTGCAGATATCAGGAGTGTTTGTCAGACTCTGACAGAATGAAATACATTTTTAATTTAAAGCGGTTTTTTTGTGCCATTTCTGGGAGGATGTGATCTGAAATGTTGTAAACGTGGAGCCGCCGCCAGAAGGGTTTTTTTTCTATTTTATGTTCTGAAACTTTATTAACAGCTGATTTCCTTCAACAAACCCGGTGAGGACACGAGTGGCTCTCAAACTGCTCACGGTGGAGGAGGAGGAGGGAAAACACAAAGCACAACAAATCCCCTGCCGGTTCTGGGTTTTGTGTGCATGCGGCGCCAGTCACAGTGTCACCAGAACCCTCCCCGTCGACGCCTCGGGACGGGAACAGACTTGCCGTGCGGCCCCCCGGGGGCGGCGGCGGGCAGCGCCCAGGCTAACATTCATCAGGCTGCTGATTGCTGCTAGTCCTGCTCTCACCCCGACGCTGCCGGAGAGACAAGCTGTAATTTGATGTTTTGGGGGATTTTCGCCTCTTGTCGGTGGGGAGGGGGGTCCAGGAGGAAGGGAGGGGCCCTGGAGGAAATAATTACTCCTCCATCGACCCGGGAGGAAGTCCTCTGGCCGGTCAGGCTGCCCCCGGTGGATGCTCGCCCCTCGACGGAGCAACAACATCCGGCGAAGCCACGACTCCGAGTGCTGTGATAATTACAGGCCCCGGCACAAAACAAGATCCACTTCATCCACATCCAGGTTTTGTTTCTCAGATCAGGAGCTCCTCTCTCACAGAGGAAACCACGACGCTGATCCTCCACCAAACCATCAGTCCCCAGAAGCCGTGAGGTCCCCAAACGCACCACGGCAGCAGAGGAACCAAACCGACTCCCAGACGTCTGAGGAGACTCGTCCACGTCTATCTGAGGACTTATGGCGGCTGTTTGGGAATAACTGGTTTATCTGATTGGTTGTATTCAGACGCTGTCCAGGACACATTCCTGCAGCATGTGGTCACGGGTCAGAACCACCGGAGCAAAGTTCATCTGGTCCGTCTAGTTCAAATGTGTGTTCTTAATTAGGTTTAAAGTTACTGCTTAGGTTAAAAAAATAAACTATTTATTATTATTATTATTATTATTATTATTATTATTACTATTTATTTGTTTTGTTTTGTATATAGAAAAAATAAAAACCCCGCCTCTCCTTTTAAATGAAGTTTAAATATTTTTTTTATTTACTTTTTTCCTTTTTTTCCATTTTTGTCATGTCTCAAAATAAATGATTTTGTTATATATAAAAATAAATATTAGAATTTTTTACATTAGTGCTTTTGGTATACATAAAAAAATATTATTCTTTTTTCTACATTCCCTTATAATATATTTTTGTATTTTCTTTTCTTTTTTTTTTCATTTTTCCTTTTTTGGCCACATTTAAAATCTCTGCTGAATCTAAGCCGACCGTCTGAATGTCTTCAGTGTGGATGTTCAGTGAACTGAGTCACTAAGGTTCTCACAGTGAAGCCGAACTGAACTGGGCTCTCAGTTCAGCTCCCTGACATTTGACGATCGTGCCTCCTGCGCCCGGCCGTCTGTCTTCAGGCCTTTCCCTCCCGTTAAACGGACTCGCTGGGTTTGAGTCAACAAGCAGCCTTGAAGTGGGCTGCGGCCGCTGCATGGCTGCTTTGTGCAATCGGCCGCTTGTGAAACACTCGTAGCTGCAAGACGACAAGAATAAACTTGAACTGAGGTTGCGGAGGGAAGACGTTGCGCCACTGTTGTACAATCTGTGTGACGAGTTAACAGAGGAGCTGGTGGTTTAACAGCTTCACTCTCAGCTTTTAGTTCTGCTATCCGGCTCGTTTTCGCTCCTTCAGCCGAATGTTTGCGAATGATATTTGACATTCGTGCTCCGGCACCGAGCTACATGCAGCCTGACGGTGGACGCTGAAGCCCGGTGAAGTGGAGGGAAAGGTAATCCGGATTTTCCATGTGACAGGACATGGCGGGGGGTGCGGTGGCCGGAGTCTGGCTGCTGCCCCGAGGAGCTTTTTTGGCCGATCGCCTGATGGAACCGATGGACGAACTCCCGGGAGAGGGGAGCCGAGGGCCAGCTGGGGCCCAGTCTAATAAGGGACTTTACTGGTGCGCCCCCCGCCGACGCTCTGCACAGGAAAGCAGCATCACTAGATCCATGTCAGCAGCTGCCTCCATCAGCTCCAGCAGCTATTGCTGGTATGTGAGAAACAGAGCCAGGGCCTAAAGGCTTTTCCCCGGATTAAAGGGCTTCAGATGGGGGTCTTTTTCATGGCCGCTCAGGTAGATTCCTTCAAGGACCACGTCGGCTGCTGTAGTTCCTTCGTTACCATCTACACTGGTGGATTCCTACACCTCCAGGCGCTCTTTGGTTTTTGTTACTTGATACATGATTTTGAGGTTTTTAAGGTACACACAAGTCCTTTAAGGCAACCTGCTGGTAGACAAAACACATTTCTTACCTTCTAAACATGTTTCAGTTGTGAGTTCAGACCAAAACCCAAAAATACAGAGTTTACCTCCAGAGAGAACTCAGGAAACCACAAGAAGCCAAACAGGAAGTCTGAACACGCCACAAGACTAAACGGAACATCGATCTCCTTAATTGTTCTGTAGCAAGCCTGTATTCATTTATGCCAATTTTGCTTGATTTTAACTACGTCCAAACTGGTTTTTAAAGCACATACAAGTCATTTAAATTGTTTTTTCCACTATTAACACGTCCAGCTCAACGTATTTTAATCATGCATGTAGTCCAAACCCAAAAATACAAAGTCTACTTCCAGAGAGAACTCAGGAAACCACAAGAAGCCAAACAGGAAGTCCGAACACGCCACAAGACTAAACATAACATCGATCTCCTTAATTGTTCTGTAGCAAGTCTGTGTTCATTCATGCTTGATTTTAACCAAGTCCAAACAGGTTTTTAAAGCACATACAAGTCCTTTAAATCAAGTTTTTTCCATGATAAACATCCCAAGTCAACGTATTTTAATCACGTGTTCAGTCCAAACCCCCAAAATTATTACGTTTACTACCAGACAAACTTTATACCAGAAATTTGTAATTTTTGCTTTATACATACCAATACTTCTCTTGATTTTGATCATCTCACACTAGATTTTTAGGCCTTTAAATCCACACATTTTGATTTCGTGTTCGGTCCAAACCATAAAAGTCAGCGAATACCAAGACTCCTGTTGATCTGAACCACGTCGCAACAGATTTAGGTCGTTTTAATCTGTTTTTTAACTTCTTAGCATGTCCATATTTATCTGCGCATTCAGTCCAAACCCAAAAATACACAGTTTGCTATCAGAAGAAACTTCGTAAACCAAGAAAATTGGGATTTTTGTTTCACAAATGTCAAAAAACACCAAGAGTTCTGTTGATGTTGAGTCCCCTTCAGCCTCCCTTTTGTAAAATTCTAGGTTTACTATGAGAAAAAGCCACGTAAACCAGAGAATAATCAACATTTTTGAGGCAAGAACCAGTTTTTGTCCTTCATTTGCAGCACAAGATCAATGACCAGAGATAACACCGGCAGGAACACTGGCGGCATGAAACCTGGTTGAAAGTAGAAGAGAAAAACATCCAGGAGAAGCCGAGTCGCCTCCCACATTCTCAAACTCGGCTTGTTTACCTTTCTCACATTATGCGCCCGGCCCGAGTTATTGGATGTAACACATTAAGCCGGCGAATCACTAAACCTCCTCCTAATCCGCGCAGACGTGTTCAATGATCAACCCAATCTTTAACCTCGGCGTCTCAGCCAGAACAAATAGGCTGATCTGGAAGTATGCGTCGCATCAGTTTAGCCGAGCGGCTGCAGAGCGCATCGATTCCTTCACCCCTGATTGAACGCGCAATGGGGCATCGGCCGAACCAGCCGCTTCGAGAAAACAGGAAGCGCTTCCCAACACGACTCTCTTCTTCCCCCCGCAACAGTCCGGCTCCCTCTTAAGGTCATGTTTGGTTTGCCGGTTGTTTATTGTTCCAGAGAGTCCCGAACCCGAGTTACCACGGCCTCCGACAGGTTTCTATTTTTGGGGATGCATTTGGAGGAGGGTCGACCTTCCTCCTGGGTCTGCTGGTGCTGGTGCTGGTGGGTCGGTCATGGAGGATGAAGCTTCACATATCCTGTGTTACCAATAAACTGTCATTTTAAAGAGCCACAGATGTCAAAATCAGAATTAAACATCCTGAGAAAGCAGCTGACTATCGTCTTGTGGTGATGTTGCACTTAAAAGAAAACAAAGACGGCATCAGTTTTTCTAAAACGTGACCGAAAATAGTTGTAAACATCTAAATGTTGATGCCTTTTGTTTTCATTTTTGTTTCTTTTGAGCCTCACAATTTTTGTGGAATGTCTTTGTGAAATATTTCGAATACGTTTTGTCATAATTAAGATGCAACCGACACCTTAGTGCCAAAAAACTGCAGTTCCTCAAATGGCCACTAGAGGCCAGCTCAGAAAACAAGTCAATCCCCACAAACTTCCATATTAAAATGAACAACTTTACAGCTGAAATAAAGATGTTTACAGCCTGGAACCAACATGGTTTATATGAATGTATCAAAACTCAGGGTTTCTACAAATAGTAATTTGTTATTTTACAATGTTTTTACTGTATTTAAATGGGAATAGAAAACTCAAAAGGTGGTAAATAAATTGTGAAATTATTATTATTATTATTATTATTATTATTAACAGAATAAACAGTATGAACAGAGTGGTATAAATGTGCTCCACTGTAAAAATAAATAAATAAATAAGATGAATAAATAAATAAATATTTGAGCAAAAATATAATTATTTTACAGATAACTTCCATTACTTCCAGAATTATAATTTTTTATTTGAACATTACAATATCTTGTCTGTTTTTTAAAACATATTTTCTCCATTTTATCGTTTTCACAGTTTTTTGCAAATTTTTTTTTTAACAGTGTAAGTATATAAATGGAATAAACTGTCGGTCATATCGGTGTGTGAGATAAAAGATAGATAAATATAAATATGGGGACAGTCATGTTGTATTGATGAAGATGTGACATAAAGACTTTCCTGCTAGCGTCCATTAGCTTATTAATTTAATCAGTCAGTAATAAAATGTTCATCACATGCTTTAGATATGAGCTCCATCGTACTTGTGAGGTCGTGGCTCCAACCAGAACAGCTGAGGTCGACGATAAAACCGTTCTCCTCCCAGTGACATTATTTCTCACTACGTCCATCTTCGTACTCAGTCAGATCATAACGGTAATGAAAGAGCTTTAAATCATGAAGGAGTCTTTGGTTTGAGTGAAGTTGTTTTTAGCTTTAAGGACCCGACAGAAGCTTTTACGCTTAAAACGAAACCACTCAACGCTCAGACATCCAGACCGTCGGTGCAACAGAACCACAGTCTACCGTAAACTAACACCGGCTGAACTGCCTCCTCAGGTTCCTGATGTGTGATGGTGGCCGTGGCCGGCTGTGACGTTGCCGACTGCCTCTCGAGTCCCGTTAGAAACCAGGAGGACCGAGCCGACCCGACCCGACCGGGCCCTGGGAGCAGCGCACCGTCGGTGAGTTTGCGGACGTCACAAGCATTGATCCCAACAGGCGAGGACGAAAAGGTGTCACCTCGCCCAACACAAAGCAGGAAAGAAAAAAAAAAACAAAGAAAAGGTGTGAGAAGACGGTCGCTGCTGGATTGACACGGTGTCAACTTTCATCTGAGTGCGTTTGAACCGACAAGAACACAGATTTATGGATGAACAGTGTGTCTGGTGTCGGTGTGAACATGTTTGGTGCGTCTACGTCATGAACTTTGTGTTACAGGTTCCACTGTGTTTTCATTTGTGAGTCTTTCTGCCTTAATTCTATTTAAAAATGGTCAATATTAATTAATGTTTAAAACCTTCTTTCATCGGGAACATTCATTTTTGTTGGGGGATATTCTTACAGATGTTGATTTTTGTGTTGTTTGCTTGGCACTACTTGGTGGATCAATGTTTGAAGTGCTGTCACGTGAGAAATAATCGAGTGAGAGTGCTGAAATTTTGCAGGTTCATTGATATTTACATGTGATCCCCAATAGTGGAACCCTGCTTTGATATAATAATACAAGCCAGTTATATGATGGTGTAAATTTGGTTAAAAATGTTAACGTTTCTGTCCATAAAACCTTCATTTTTCACCCTAAGAGGCTGAAATAGTTTCCTCTGATTGGCACCAATGGGAGGTTTAACAACGTGGAGTATGTTCCCTTTTTTTTTGCATGTCTGGCCAACGTCAGGTAAATCATTGAGCAGGTATGTCGATGACACCACTCTGATAGCGTCGCAACTTGGAACAGTTCAATCATACTGTCTCTGGGCAAAAGGTAAAATCATGGTTTTCCCAATGACTTCCTGAAAAGTGGCACCATCTGTGTTGTTCTATCAAAGCAGGGTTGTACCATTGGAGACCATATGTACATATCAAGTTTCATCACTTCAAACATTGATCCGCAGATTGGCGCCAAGAAGACGACGCAATAAATCGACATGACCCCACCTTCCTTGAGAATATTAAACTCAAACACGACCTGTGGCTGCTGATTTTACACGTTTTACTTGATACAGAAAAACAGTCAGACGTGAACTTTTTGTGAAAACACAATTTGGTGAATTGAGGCGGCCATCTTGTTTCTGTCTCCCCAGGCAGCGGCAGCCTCGCGGGCCTCAGGACGAACCAGACCCCCAGCCTCCATCACACATCGAGCCCCTCCAAAGTCCCTCCAACTTCTTTTTTCTTTTAATTTTGTTTTGTTTTTTTTATACTGTTACATACTCGAGATTTTTCCCGCGGCGCTTTGGCCACGCCTCCTCCGACGCGAAAAGGTACCGAAAACTGACTGCATCATCGCCCGTCCGACGTCACGCAAGCGTAAAGAGACGGACCGCCGGAGAAGGAGCGCAACAAAAACAAAAAACGCGATTTATGCAGCCGCTTTGCAACGGAAGTGTGGCTAAAGCGCTAGCGGGGGCGACGTTATTATATGACTATAATTATTACTATTCTGTATATCATTCATATTAATGTTATTATGATTATTAAATACATGTTGAAGCATGACTTTGCAAAAAAAAAAACTGAAGAAAAAAAAAACAGAAAAGAAAAAAAAACAACGCTGTACATTTTTAGATATTTTAAAGAAATACAAAAAGGTATTTTTGTAATCAAGTCAGAAGTGTGTGAGGAACTTTCATACGTTTTTGTTTCCTTTCGCCCTTTGTGTTCTCGTGCCATCGTGAGTAACTCGTCCGCCCTGCTGAACCAAAGCAGCCCTGTCAGTTTCCCAACATGCTGCGTGGAGGGTTTTTTTGTTCTCCGTCTTTACCTGACAGAAGCCCTTTGTGCGGTCACCTGATCCAGCTTCACAGATCTGCAGTTTTTAAGGTAATCAGACGTGTTTTGTTTTTTTTTAAAAAAAAGAGGCATTGACAGGAATAAGCCATCGCCGGTGACGGTAGAGCGACCCAAACTGAGCCCTTTTGCTATAATTAGGAAATCTGCTCCTTCGTCGTGTAGCGGCGGGACGGCGACGCAGTATAGAGAAACAAAAGACCAAAGGCATTTCTTTTTTCTTACACTGGAGAGCTATTTCATTTCTGACTGCGTTTGTAGTCTGATTTCTTATGAAGTGCGACGTTGTTTTCCTTTTTGGTGTCACTCCAAAGAGCCGCTCTGCATCTGAAAGGACATCCACTTTTGTCTATTTTTAGGGGGAGCCAATGTGTTGTTTTTTTATTTTGTAAAGATCGAATTTACATAGCAAATGATTGGAAGTGTTTAAAAAAAGACAACTTTTCTAATCTTTCTGGGTCTGCAATAACGTCTTTGCTGTACGACATATCACCGACTCCATCGTGTTCCTGTGACACTTTGACGCCGGGATGTAAACGAAAAAAGAATTTGTGTATTTTTCCGATGAAGTCGCCGTGATGTGACAATCGACGAAAAAAAAAAAAAAGCTGAAATACTGTAAAATGTTCCCCCTTTTTTTCTTCCGCCCAGGTTGTGTACAATCATATCGGACTGCTCGAGTCGTAGTCAGTGTTTGTAATGAATTATATGCATCATATACTGTATATCATATCGACTGATTTTTTCGGAAGCGGTTTTTTTTTTGCTTTTGCATTTTTTTAAAGCCGAGTGTGGCACCAAAAAATTTATTAGAACAAGTATTTATAAAAACCTGTGTGTGTGTGTGTGTGTGTGTGTGTGTGGGAGTGTGTTTTTTAATGGTCTTTCTAAAGCCCATCTATTAATTCATTGTAAGTATTATTGTAAGTTTTAAAGAAAAAAAAATTGTATATTCATTTGGTAATTTTTTCTAGATCTTTTTTCTTTTTCCTTTCTCGTCTGTCCGATTGCTGTATGTGACGTGTGTGAATACTGTTTTCCTGCATCATTCACTGTGAAACCCGGAGGACGAACTCTGAGCGGATGGATGTGTTTTGCCAGCGGGACGGTACAGAAGTTCTTGGGGTTTAAAAAAAAACAAAAACCCCACGACGACGATCCCTCCTCTCTGTCCATGAAAAATATTCCTTTTGTTTTGGGTATAACGTGTGCGTAGCTGTGTGTTCTGTGCATGTTCACGGCATGTGTGTGTGATCCTACTTTTCTTTTGTTTTTGTTTTTTTTCTCTTCTCAATGCATACAGTACTGTTGATATTTATGTACCTTAGCCGCTGTAAGGAGAAACTGTATTTCGGTGAATTGCAGAGGTTCGTTTGAAACTGAAAACGATGACGACAAAAAAAAGAAAAAAAAAAGAGTTGATCAAAATGAGAAGTTTTTAAGAAAAATGTTAAATGAAGACATTTCAGGCCGTCTGCCATTAAAGATTGACATAATCCCCGCTGTCATGATCACGTTATTTACCTTCTGTTTTGGGATTATACTGTGAGCGGTAAAGACTGTGTGATAAATAACCATAAAGGAATATGTGATGAGTCAGATTATAGCAATAAATGATGTTATTAGTTCAACATTCTGTGAAAACTGTGTGTAAGAGATAGCTAATGCGCGTTAGCTTGGCAAGCTAGCAACGCTAATAAAATCTGCAAAGCATAAAGGATGGCACAACATTTATTACGTTTCAATTGAGGTACATTTAACGTTACTCGAATGTTAACTTCTAAGTAGCATTACCTAGCTAAATTTGTTAGCATTAGCTTGCCTGCTACATCGCTTTAGCTTATTTTACAAGGGTTCACACTGTGGTGCTACATCTATGTATATCTTCTTTCTGTGCAGCGTGTGGTGTAGTTTCATGACTCGTGTAGCTTTTGCGCTAGCTAGCTAGCTAGAAGGCTAACGCTCTGAGTGTCGGACTGTTCTCCAGCGCCGTGGAGAACCTCCCCACACCTCATTAGAATTTTTCTATCAGGGTAAAAATGCTCAAGGTTGTTTGTATTTCTTTGAACCAACATGTTTTAAAATCTCCTTTGCAACAGGAAACAACAACTACAGTTCTCTTGCAGGAACCTACCACAGTTAGCATTTCAGGTTTTGCAGAGGATTCGGATCGTGCAGTAACGCAGCTCTGCAAATTTTCTTTGGTGTGAGGTTTGCTAGCATAATGAGATCATTGCATCTTATTTGCCGGATTTTACAAAACAAAAGAAAGAAGCAGCAAAGAAAAGAGGAAGCAGCTCCTCTGTTTGGTACCACTTTCATGTTTGCTACCTTTGCACCAACAAAGCGGTCCTGACTCATCAGATGTTGACTTTGGGTATAAGTGTTCCATTGGTTATGCATTTGACGCAACTTTGACCTCCTTTTTGGCTTCATCTACATAATCATTTTCAAATTCAACAACTTTCTGGCAGCAACCCAACACGTTGAACATTTCAAGATTTGTCGAGGGTTTAGATAGACTCAGAAAATAGAGATGCTTCAAAGAAACAGGAAGCAGCTCCTCTGTTTGGTACCATTTTCCGGTTTACGAGAGTTACGTCTAGATTTGGTCATTTTCGGATGCTACCTTTTCCCCACAAAGCCATTCTGACTCCCCAGATGTTGACTGTGGGTCTTGGTGTGCCGTCGGCGATGCATTTTGACCACTTCACTTTCATGTTAAAGATAATTAAGATTGGGCTCCGGCGCTACCTTCTACCCACATAACTAGTGGAAATCCACCTGCATGCAGCTCTATTTCTTCCTCATCTCTTGCACTTGTCACCGGATAACACCTCCCCCACAATCCCGGGAGACGATCAAAACATGATGTGGGATCCTATAAAGTGGTTTGTGTACCGGGGGAGCTGCAGACCTCTCCCTGCCCTCTATAAGAATAGCCCGCTGAACCCAGGGGCTGCCGACTCCCGAGACAGAGGCCACAGCCAATTTAGTTTCTCGCCTCGCTGTCGACACTCGCTGCCGTCTGCTCGGTCGCACCGGGTGGCTTCTCGCGTGACACGTCCGAGCCCTCAGGTGTTGGCGCAGGGTGTCGCGGTACGGAAAAAAAGTAGGGGGGGATAAAAGTGTTCATCTGCATGCATGCAGCCGAGCAGCCAACACTCTGTAATGGTGTTACTCCCCGTGACAAGTCCATTAAAGAGGTGTTGCTGTCTCCTTTCACTCATCCTCTCGCAGCTGCAGAATGTCAGATAAACGTCCTCGCAGAGAAGTGTTTTCTGCAAGACGGAAATGTTCCACTTGTATCAGTCCGTTGCCTGCATCTTGTTTTCTTTTTCCCGGTGAAACATTGACCAAACGCTACAAACTGTGCCTGAAAAGAGTCGCAGCGTGTCCATTTAACGCGTCGCTGCCCAGCGCGTGCCCTCTTTAAGTCCTCATTTGTTGAGGCCCGAAGGGGGTGAAAGTCTCTCAAACAACCTGGAGAACGGTCACAAAGCTCCGAGGCTGTGGGGCTGCTAGCTGAATGCTAATGGCAGCATATTAACATGCTGATGTTCAGCAGGTTGGCCAAGACTTTGAAGCCGCTGACAGGTGAAGTCAGTAGAGTTGATCGTCCTGTTTTAAAATGATGTTCTGCAGGGAAATTTTGGGTCACGGTGTTCATGTGGATGTTATGTTGATGTGTACCACCCAAGCATAGCCTCCCAAAGCAGGACAATGTGACAGCAACATCTGCTCTGGAATGGCTCGAGGAACAAGACCAAGAGCCCAAAGCGTCTCCAGATCCTAGTCAAGCATTCACCAAAACAAGCCTCATCAATGGAGACCCCATCAGAATGTAGTGAATATAATGTGAAGACAATGAAGGAATTTTACAAGTAGCATTATCTAGCTATCTTAACTAGCACTAGCTTGCCTGCTAAATCACTTAAACTGTTCTTTGTCTTCAAACAACATAGTATACAGATATTTACCTTCTGTGCACTGTATTGTACTGCTGTATGTACTGTTGTTTAATCATGTCATATAGTATAGTTTCATTAATAGCAAGCTGAAAAGGCTAATGCTAAGTGCGTCAGACTGTTCTCCAGAGCTGTGAGAGGTGCTCAAGGAACACAACCAAGAGCCCAATGTGGTTGAACCAATGGAGCATCTGAATGACTTTTACCCATGAAGACCTCACCCTGCAACCCACAGGAGGTTCCTCATGAATTGTGTTTTATTTGTTAGCATTAGCTTGTCTGCTAAATCATTCTAGCATTGTAATATACACAACATTGTGTAGTTCAGTGGCACCACACAGTGTAGCTTCTGCGCTAGCTAGCTTACAAGGCTAATGGTAGGCATGTCAGACCTTTCTCCAGAGCTGTGGAGGAACAAAGAGCTAACTTTGCTAGGATTAGCTTGCTGGCTAAATCACTTTAGCTGCTCTTCAAATTGTTCTGACAGTGATGCTACAGCAATATGATATAATACAAGCACCATGGTGTAGTTTTACGACATCATGCAGTATAGTTTTAGTGCTAACTAGCTTAAAAGGCTAATGCTAAGCGCGTCAGACCATTCTCCAGAGCTCTGTTATGTAGAACGGACTGCTTTATGGCACGAACCAATTCCTAAAAAGGTTGCTGCTTGAAGGTAGTTGAATTTGAAAGTGATAACGTGCATGTTCTACCAAAGAGGAGGTAAAAGTCGGGTTAAATGCTAAACTAGTAGTAGACTTGTACCCGCAGTCAACATCTGGTGAGTCAGGCTAGTTTTTTTCTGCACAGGGTCTTCAGAAGGCGGTAGTATAATCTGTGTTACACCTGGTGTTATTAAGTAGAAGAAATCAGCTGCTACAAAAGCCCCCAAGAAGAAGAAGAAGTAGAAGAACAAGCCACAAACAAAACCAGTTTGCTGATAAGTCTTTGGGAACTGTGTCCATTTACACCAGTTGTGATCTTGGTGTCAGCTGATGGTGTCAGGAGTCTCAGAAACAGCTGATCAGTCATGTGAGCTACATCCAAACCTACATGAACAGGGATAAAAACATTTTTACAAAACTGGGGGAAGGTTATTTCTTTGTAAAGCTGCTGCTTCCTTTTCTAACACAGGACTTCAGAATGTGTTGATTTTCTCACGGCCGGAGTATGAAAGTGAAAAAGTATCCGCCCCGAGATCCGTCTCCAACCCCGTCATTATCATACTTTCAACCTAATATCTCCTCCAAATTTGCAAGCTTGGCACATCTGAGCTGCATGAATTCTAAATGAGCTATGTGGGGAGGTTCAGATAAAGGGTTCGGCACTGACTAATTCCTGAGTCATGGCTGGTGTGCTCCACGGCCTGCACAGTCACCGTCTAAGCGCTGGTTGGACGGACGGGGGGGTTCTTGGAAACGTTTCCCAACCCAAAGGCCGACACTCCCCTCTGCTCTGCTGGTGTCTCTGAGATCAGATTAGCATCGGAGTGAGTCAGTGGATTAGATTTCGGGTCTTTTCTCCGGCCCCCCTCCCCGGTCGGACCCCGAACAGCGACTCTCCCACGACTTTCCCTGATTTCATGCAGCTTCCTGCTCCGCCAGAGTCCAGGTTTTAGTTTAAAGCCTCCAGTTGAGCTCCGGTAATTTAGTCTGAGCAAACAGGGTGTGTGTCATATGATAACTTCACTGGGGATGACATCATTGAACAAGTGGGTCCTTTTATTCCCCCCTCAGAGCTCCACAGCGCCCCCCAGTGGCCAAACAGAGACACTACAGCATCCATCTACCAGTCCAGACTCCATTTCAGTTGTGTTTAACTGTAAATAATGCTAAGATGCAGCATCAGCGTCTTCTTTTGAATCCTTTGACTTTAAATATTTTTTATAGACGTTCTTATTCTTTCAACAACAAAAAGTTATTCATGTTAAATAATAATTAAATCAATAAATTTATTAGATATTTGCTCTCATGTTTAAGATTTATTCTCTATTTTCTTTTATTTAATTTATCCTTTTGTTTTCTTCTCTCACCCCGTGTATCTGTTCTTTACTTTACCGAATCAGTGTCTTTATTTAAATCTCTTTTTTAAAGATAATTTTTATAGACTTGCTTTTATTTTGTTCTTTTGCTCTTAAAAAAAAAAAAACATTAAATCTAAATTAATTAATTAAAATAGTTTAATAATTTAATTAAATAAATAATTTATTAATTTAACCATTGTTTATGTGGTTTTAATCTTCGTTTTCTTTTACTAATGTTATATTAATAATAACATAATTTTTTTTCTTTTTTGCTGCACATCTTTGTTGTTTTTTTTAACTTCCTTGAATCGCTTTACTTTAAATATTTTTTCGAGACTTATTCCTGTGTGATTTGTGTTTTTTTTTTTTTTTTTTTACTTTTTCGTTTTTGTAGAAATGATTCATTTAAAATCAGAATTTATTCCAATTTTAACCGCTATTTCTTCATGTTTTTAGTCCCTATTTTCTTTCATTGTCCTATTTTTTATTTATTTATTTTGTTGTTCCCATTCTTCACTTTCCTTTTTTGTCTTTTTGGTTGTTTTTACCTTCTTTTTTTTTCTTTTTTTAAAAAAAATATTGAATTGTTTAAAAACTGACCCTATTTTCACTCATGCTTTTCTTTTTGCACTGTGAAAGGTGCTCTATATGTGAAGTTACTATCATCATTTACTACCTTACATACTGTTATGAAGCCTACAGTCTGCATGTGAACCGTTGCCACCCAGTTTTCTCCTCCGCTCTGGTTCAATCCGTCATATTTTGGTGCGATTTGCATGCGATGCCGGTTTGACAACACAAAGGCAGCAGCTGAGCCCTGCAGCAGCGTCGGAGGCTCTCGGGGGGCTTCGTCCCCTCGGAGGCTTCGGGGGAGAAGCTGCTGTTCAAAGCAGACAGATTAACGCTGCTTTTACCTCCATGAAAGCTGCTGCCAGTCAGGACTCAGCGGGAAGCTGCAGAGATCGATCAAACGCCACAAACTTCTACTGTTCATCAGATTCCGGTCCGGTCTAAATACTGGAGACATAAGTCACGTTTCACTGGTGTTAACGTGAAGATGTGAGCGTTTCTGACAGCTTACTCCAGCTCGACCATCTCTGACTGTATTTACATCATGAACCGTAGATATTTAGGACGGTGTGTAAAATTCTGCATCGAGATTTGAGGCCGTTCGAATGAAAAATAACTGAAAATTGACATGAAAAGTTTCATCTTTGAGCCAATTAGCATAAAAACTGATAACGCAGACGTCAACTGGTGATATTTTCTGAACCAGGTGTCACAAAAATACAAAACTAAACATGTAGAACACTTTAAATATGAAATATTTGGTCACAAAAATGGAGAATAAAGTTGTTTTCGTTAAACTTTCGTTACTGATTGAACAGGTTTATGTTGCAAAAATGGAAATATTGGTCGATGGTCTGATCCAAGTGGAACCAAATAACTTCATTCTGCATTTGTGTGACCAAGTAGTTCTGATTTAAAAGTCTTTTATATGTTTTATTTTATGTTATTGTGACCTGTAGCTACATGTGGCTCAGATAATATCACTAGTTGACTCTTTAAAGATGAGTCTGTTCATGACAACTTCAGTTTTTCGTCATTTTTCAACTCACCTGTGATCAGAAACTATTTGATCCTCTTGGTCCAGTATTGCAGATTTTAAATCAATGGCATGATGAGAAATAAGAGTGAACATTTCAGAGTTTTATCTTTAATAGTTCCTGAGATGTTATCGATCAAAGTCTGCGTTTGACAGCTTCATCTCACAAAGTATTAATATAAGAAGCTAAAACTATCCTGAGGAACAAACCCTGTCGTCAGAGGATCTCGATCAGGCTGTAATTTTATGTATTTGAAGTGAATCGACACCAAACCAGGACGTCTCCTCTGTGTGTGAAATAAAAGTGGACTTCTGCTGCCCTCTGGTGGCCAAAGAGGCTCATTGCACCCATGAAGAAATGCAGAGAAATGAACAAACCCATCATGTGCTTCATTTCCTCGAGTGCTTTCTAAAGATAGACCTGAAGCCTCGGACACGAGAGATCACGCTGCAGTCAGACTCGAAGCCGTAATCTGATTTCCTTCAATAAAGCTCGATTGCGAGGTTCATAAAATCACGATCTTTGTCCTCGATTGCGGTAAAGTTGACACAGCTGGCGTGAAGTCAACCAACCGGGTGGACTTTAGCGGTTCTGTTATCAGGCTTGATGACATTTAATCAACACCGACGTGAGACACATGAAGCTGCTTTATTGTAAAACAACAAACAGAATCGGTTCCATTAGTGCAAATCAACTGGATCCCAACATCTACTGTGTTTAACCCACACTGTGCTGCTCTACTGTGGAGCTGCTGCTACAGTTAAAGGGAAAGTTCAACCAAAACACAGAAAACAGTGCATTTAACACGATGGTTTTACAATAACTGGACAGATTTGCGTCTCTTCTGTTGGAAAATCCACCAAAATGTGTTGGTTTTAGTTGGGAATCCCAGTCTAGAGTGTTGCTGTGGATCATCTTGAGCAATTGGAGGTTTTGTTTCAGCTGCTGAGTTTTTAACGCTGGGGTTCCTCAAACACAAGTCAAACTCACTGGAGGCGTCAGAAGTATGGTGATCTGTGGTGAACTGACCCTTTAACTGGTCTCATTACATCATCTTCCTTCTTCTACACATCGGTTCGTTCCTCTAAACTTTGCCAACATTTTGAGGTAATAAAATATCTTCACTTGTGTCCTATTGTTAGAAAAAAAACAACAACAATCCAAACTGTGTCATCTCTATAAAAGTAATAAAACCCGGTTACTGCTTCTTGAAGATCCTCTTGGCCTCGACGCCTTCGTAGATGTAGGTCTGTGGGGAAACAACAAAGGTGTGGCAGGTTTACGTTTATTGAAACCAGACCGCGGTGATTAACATACGGAGTTTGAATGTGGACCGATGAGGCCGGTGTGGAACCTACTGACCTGCACCATCTCTCCGCCCACTATGACTCTGGTGGTGGTCAGGGCTTTGCCGTTGTCTTTGCGGGTGAACTTGCCTTTCAGCATGTCGCCCTCCATCTCCCACGCTCCCTGTTGGAAACACACAGATGCATGAATTCGATTTGCTCGGCTCAGTTTCCCGAAGACGCATCGAATCCATCAGTGTTTAAAAATAAGATTCCTGGTTTCACCGCAGCTGAAACATCTCGTCTTCCATCTCAAATCATCAGGAACCATCTTTAAAACTGTTTTTATTCTAAACTATAGATATTTAAACTGGTATCCATGAAATTTTAGCTTAATACTTTCCAAGATAGTCACCCGTCGACCCAGTTTCAGTCGATGTTTTTAGCACGTGGAACTTTGATGCTGTTTGAACGACGACATTCCAAGAACTTTAAAAGATAAAAACCTGAAATTTTCACTTTTATTTCTCATCGTTTAACTGATTCAATAAACAGCAACACACAACTAAACATATAGAATCGTTTAAATATGAAGTATTTGCTCACAAAAATGAAAGCATAGACATTTTCATTCAACTTTCATACCTGGTTGAGCAGATCTGACAACTGGAACCAGCAAAAACAAAAATATCTGTAGATAGTCTGATCCATGTAGAGTTCTGTAGTTTCCAAATGAATCTCCAAATATAAGCAATTATTATATTATATACTATCCATCGATCGATATTTTAGTTTTTGTGGTTCAAGTTGTCAAAGCTGCTCAATCAGTCAATGAAAATAGCCTTTTTCTCCATGTTTGTGACCAAATATTTCCCCCATAATCAGAGATTCTTTGATCTACTTGTCCAACATCGCAGATTCTGAATCAATGACATGATGAGAAATAAGAGTGAAAATTTGGGGTTTTTGTCTTTAATAGTTCCTGAGATGTCGTCGATCAAACGGCCTCGAATGTCGGAAAAAGCTGCTGAAAGTGGGCCGACTTTCCGAAAGTTATCTTATATTTGAAGCTCAAATGTCACGGATAATTTGAGCAGAAATCCATCTGCAAACGACTTGTTTCGACCGTCGGGACTCACTGAGACTTCGGTGCCGTCGGCCAGAGAGTAGTCGAACGGGACGCCCAGCGTGAAGTCGATCTCTTTGGTCCTGAAGGTGCTCGACTCCTTGATGTGGAACTTGTCTCCGTTCTGCTCGATGCCGATCTTGAGGTTGTCGTGTTCCGCCAGCTTCCGTTTCACGACGTTGACACCTTGACGAAAACCGAGACTTTGTGTTCAACCTCTGATCATCTGAGACGGAACGTTCTCTGGCGTCGTAAAGCCGATCGTAAAGAGTTTACAGTCTCACCCATCTGCTCCATGAACTTGTCGTAGTTCTCGCTGCGGTCCACCTTCCAGGTTCCGTTGAAAGTCATCTCTGCAGGCTGTCGGGAGGCTCGGTCAGCTGGCGATGAAGCTCTGGCGCACCGTGGGACCGTTAATGCCCTCGGCCTCCATTTATACCCTCCGCCGGCGCTATCTGCCCCCTCCTCCCCCGGCTGGCACCGAGGATGCTCGTCTTTATCTCGCTGATTATCTGCCTGCTGATGTGGCCGTTTACGGACTGTGTGTCAAATAGAGGCCGATTGCGGCTCGACCTCGAGGATACGCTGATAAATAACCGCAGGGCGACTCCCCTCCGCGAACACTGCTGCCCTGTTCTGCCCGGAGCACAAAGGCCGGTTTGAATGGGGGCCGACGGAGCCTCAGGCCTCCCTTTGTCGCCCCGTTAGTGCCTGGCATGAAAACCACTTTCTGTTTGACAACTCGAGCTGCCAACCCTGCTGGAGCATCGGACAAAAGACAAACTTTGCTCTGGAAACTTTCCATTTGAGTGAGAGAACCAGAGTGTCGGCAGAGCTTCAGCACCTTCACCTGCATGTAAAACAAGAGATGTAATGAACGTATGAAACATTAAAACCTGACAGCCAGAAAACAAAGGCTTGGTTTGCATCAACTGTATTGGACTCGAGTCACCTTCTACACCTCCAATCAACTTTCCTGCACTTTAACAAAAGAATGGGAATAAATACAAACGGTTGGCAGCATCCCAACCCTTCAAACACAGCAGCATTGTTAGCGTCGTGCTAGCTGTGGTACGTAGTTAAACACTGTCGATATAAAACGACGTATTGTTCTTTAAGTCTCTGGACAATGAGCCGCTGTAGCTGCATTCCTGAGAGGACGAGCTGCACTCAGAGTCAACCGGTGGATTATGGACACGACGGGAAGACTGAGGACATTGTTGACACCTCAACAAGTTCTCTCAGTCGACACGAGATTCTGTTGAACAATAAGACGTGTAAAGAAAGACAAAGACACCATGATGATGGCAGCATAGACCGTAGTCTACATCCCAGTTAGAAGTCCGTATGGGACTGACATGTCTGACATGATGGATGTTGTAGTTTATGAAAGATGTTGGGGGATAAATCTGTAGTTTATCTTATCAATTAGCTTCTCTGTGTTCAGTAGCATTACAGGGCAAAACTACGATTAGCACAAATCATATTATTTTAATTAAATTGTGGTAAAAACATATCCTTACACTCATTTCACTGTGAAATTATAATCTGGCATCATGCTGGAAACTAGCCAGCAAGCAATTCTTTGCTAGATGCTCACGAGCTAAAGTTAGCAATGGTTACAGCGATAGCTAATAGCGATAGCTAATCTATATCTATATATCTGCAGCTGTTCTTAAATTTGCTGTTTAACGTGAAGCATCCTTCTTTTTCAATTTTAGTTGTTCTGCACACTTTTATATTTATTGTAGGTCGTGTTAGCTGGTTGGCTAGCATTGTGTTTGCTACACCTTTATATTAACAACTTTAGGCAGTGTTAGCTCATTAACACAACATTAGCTACACTTATATATTACAAACTTTAGGCAATGTTTGGTTGTTACTAGATTATTAGCATTTGCAGTTGCGGAGAAAGATTGTCAATGCTTAGCTATTAGCATGCTAAGCTAGTTAGCATGCGTGAGATTTCCCACCCTGTTCCCCTGTCCTGTGCACTAGCATGAACGTGCACAGGTACGAGCAGGCTGGAATAATGCAGGAAATACTTATTTTTACTTCAAATACGTCCTGCAGACGCCCGTAAAGAGTACAGGCTGCTGAAATACTAGTTTGTCATTTATCCTTGAGCTTCCACCGTCCTAACAGATATTGGTTAACCATAGCTGTTTTTTGGCCAAGCTAGCCGTTGCCCTTGTTTTGAGCCTCGATGCTAAGCTAGGCCACCGCTGATTACGCCCGATAACAGCGATAAAAATAATGTTTTTTACGATTTATTTTAGAGCGTAAGTGTCATTAAAGGACAGCGATGTTATAGCCGTTTAATCCTCTTTACTGCTGCCTATAAACACAGGCTGGACTTTGGCTTTTCATTGAACTCATCTGATGAGAGTTCACTGCAGGTTAAACGGAAAATTAGGACGTTGGGAAAAAAAACGTAATAATGGCTTCATGTACTTGCGTTTTATTGGTAAATAAAACCTCGCCCGTCTTTTTACCGCCCGCACCGAGCGAGTCATGAGCTGGATGTTGCAGAGATTTTTCTGGAAAATCAGCCAAATGTGGGAAAAGTTCTCTCAGAATCAGAAATTTTATCATATTTACTGACGTTTTACCTTCGTATTATGAATATTTTCACAGTTACAGGGCTTAAAGTGGCTCCAAATGTCATGCTTGTTACTTTTAAAAAAAAATTAGATATTAAACGTAGAACTCAAATGTGTTTTTTATGTTTATTTGCTGAACTAAAGGAGTAAAACTGCTGGAAAATACGACTGCAATCCATCTATAATGTCAATTAAAATTTACAGATGTGATCGTAAATTAAAGATTAAAAACGAGTCCAACGCGCTCGTCGAAAACATTCAATATCTGCGATGAAATAAGCAGCGATCGGAGGTAAAAGTATGATTTACGTTGAGTTAAATGCTGATAAAAGCTGTTTAATCTGCTTTTTTTTTTTTTTAGGACTGTGATTAGATTAGATGGAGCAACAGTTAAACTCCTCCGTCTGTTTATCAGGTCAGTAAATCATAATTTAATTACTTTCCCTCCACAGACAGATGTATTTATGCAACCGGCTGACGTGTTCATGCAGATGAGGTCAATATTTAACTTTTTAGATTTTTAGAAGCTTTGTTCTGCTCATAGAGGTTTGAATTTAAGACTTTATGCCGTCATTAATGATTAATGATGAACCTGACGTCTGACGCCATCTAGTGGAGCTTTGAAGGCATCGCTGCAGACAGAAGTCTTCCAGGTGAGGCAGAATCTTCCTGTTTAATCTCCTTATTAAAGCACATTTCAGTCACACCTCCCTGATGTGAGGAATAAACGAACACAATCCCACCTAAATACATATATATATATAAATACATCCCACCGCCGCCTCCGGAGAGCAGCTGAGAGTCGACACCATCGAGGCAATGTTTGAATTTGAAATGAGGCCGAGCCGGCGGAGAAAGGAGGCGTTGAGGGTTTGGTAGAAGCAGACAGCAGGACGCTGTGCTGGACAGAACCGAAGAGGAAACGAGATGATTGGTCCGAATTAGGAAAGAGTGATGGAAACCAACGGAGGTGTTGATGAAGGAGCTGCAGTGATTCAGCAGCAATTCAGTTATTTCAGCCTTTCTGTGCCGTTTCAGTGTTGTTGTTTTTTAAATAAGTGTTTCCAAAATAAAAACTCTTCTCCTCAAATTGAACGTTACACACACATGAATCTTATTCTGCTGCCAGTTTATAAAGTTACACATAACATTGAGTAAAGTTAGAGAAAAAAAAACGTATAAATTTACACGTTGACTTTCAAAAATACAAGTAAAAAGTGTAAATAGTCATAATAGTAACCTTTAAATCAAATTACACGATTTCTACTGTATTAAAATCACATTGTTTTATAGATATTTGATGCTCGATCAAAAATCTGTATTTTTACAAATAATTAAAATTTTTTATAATTTTTATTTTTTGTTTTTTTGCATTTTACATTTTGCATTTAAAGTTAAGATTTTTTCACAGGTGTTATTTGAGGAGAAATCTGGCATATTAAGGTTAAAAAACATGTTAAATATTTTTTCTCCCATTAATATTTTATAATAAAAATAAATAAATACAGATAATAACTTGTAATCTCACAGGACAGAGTATTAACCTACATAAACCGTAACAAAAAATACTATAAATAACGTCCACATTAAAATGTTTATCTTTATAGAACCTAATTTGTTCTTTTATAAAGTTTGATGGTAAAATGCAGAGTAAAAAAATTTGTTTTTTGACTGTATTTAAATCGGCGTAAAGTCATTAAATTAACAAAAAGATATTAATATGTATATTAAGGATTGAAAAAATAATCTATAAAAATAATAATACATTTTCTAAATGCCAAAGTTTTGATATTTGTCCTTTTTTTTTTAAATTGCAGTTTTATTTTTAAATTATTTAAATCAGCATAAAGTCATTAATTTAAAATAAAAAAAAAAAGATATTTGCCGATATTTAAAGGAATACATGTGGATATTAAGGATAAAAATTTGTTTAATCATTTTTTAATTCATTTAATATTTTTTTTAATTGTTAATTCACAGATTTTTCTTGTTGCTAAATTAACAGATAATTAATATAATCATAGAGGAAGTCTAAATAAAAACAGTTATTTGTTCTTTCACAGTTTGCGATCATATAATTATTGTTTTTAACGAGTTTAAATCTGGTGCGATGTTGTTATTTTACAGATATTGACTGTTATTTCTTACTTCCAGCATCTTAACATGATCTTTTTCTGGCAGTTTTCCACAATTTCTCTGTAAAGTTTTGCGTAAATCCTTTAATTTGTTCATTAAAATTAAAACTGAAAACCCAATAACGCCTCCAGAACCAGACAGAAGGCCCGATGGTCACCGGGGAGGGACGAAGGCCGTTACCGAGGATCTCCGCATTAAATCCGGAAACGTCGGCTAATTACAGGAGTGAGTTCAATCTGAGCTTCAGAGCAGCAAAAATGAGATATCAGGTTTTTCGTGAGCTGGTGCAGATCTGCAGTAAATAGTGGCGGTTATTGGCCGCCTGGTGGGGGGCTGACCTTATCGCCACACATGCAGCGGCCAGTTTCGTAATTATCTCCAGTAATGAAGCCGTAAAAGTCCTCGGAGGCAGCAGCGTGTCCGTGAATGACTTCCTTACAGCCCAGAGCTGGAAGGGAAGCTGCTACCGACCGAAGCACTTCAACAGACCGATAAACGTGAGTTCATGGATCCATCAGGACGGCTCAGAACTCTGGGTGGTTCAGAGTAAAGACACTGTTGGTGACTCGTGTCGGGTCAAAGGCGTTTACACTCGGTTAAACAGTTAATTGTTCATTAATTGTCCCGCTGACTCGTCATCAAATGTCGTAGATCGATACATTTCTATTATTTTATTTAAGGCTAATTAAAATTGTGCAAACAATCTTAAACTCATTACACTGCTGCATAAACTACAAGTAGTTTGTTTTATTCTGCGACAATCCAACTGGCACCTAGTTGTTTTTTTTACAAGATGCTCACGAGCTAACTTTAGCCATTTTTGGTATAATGTTAGCTGATACGGCTAAATCTGCAGCCATTTTGAATTTTGAAACAGTGATTTATTGTTCACCTGACCAGTTTTGGACCATGTTAGCTAGCTAGCTAGCTAAAGTAATGTTAGCTAGCTATTACATACAATATTTAGTGGAGAAAAATCCAGGTGAAGTTGTACTAACAGCATTTTTTTAAGCTCATTTCACTGTAATAATACAATCTAAGGTCATGCTAGTGGTGGTTTTATTCTGTGACTAGCTAACTAGCTTAACTAGATGCTCACTAGCTAGCTTAAATAACTGTTCACACAACAACTGCACACTTTAATGGTAAATATTTTCGCCAATGTTAGCTTGTAAGTTAATGTTATGTTGTCATTTAACTTTATGTCAGCTAACACATTACGTTTACTAACACTTACATTAGCTACACTTGTATATCAGTAATTTTAGGCAAGCAAAGTTAGTAGTTAGCTAATTTGACATTATAGCTAATGTTGGCTAGCTTGCTTATGTTACTGCTAATCTCTTGTGGAGTCATTTTATTAAGATATCGTCTTTTTAACAATATGTTAAAAAAAATGTTTTAGTAGAGAAAAAAATCTGCAGCAAGTAAAATGTGTTATAACATCACAAACATACAATTTGAAATATTTCGTGGTGCAACAAGTAAAATTTGTTACGGAAAAGTTTGTACGTCACAAACAAGTGAAAAATATATTTAAAAATATTATTGTATTACAACAATACATTTCCACTTTATTAAGTCACATCATGATGCCTGTAGACTTTTACTTTTGAGCAGCACCATGCACCTGATGAAAACAGCATTTCTTGACTGGACTGTTTATTGTGTGTCCACCAGTTGTGAGTGTATTTGTGAATACAAGCGGTCCTTCATAAAGTCGTACTGTACCGCCACCGGTCCCAGAGCTCGGCGGTAAAACACAACGCCGTAATTCCAGCACTCCTGCCTGATTGAAGAGACCTTAATTACAATCATCCCACCTCCTTTGGCTGATTTTAATTTGCGCTTCGGCGCGTTTGACCCAATTTTGCTTTAATGAAGTTGGCATTTTCAGCAAAAGTTCAGGCGCCGGAAGTGTTTCCTGCAGAGGCAACTTTCTGGTTTCGTGACGAGTCCACACCTCGTCCTCCTCCAGCAGATGTCCACGTATTAATTACCCCGTCGGGCATATGGGCCGACGAACAAGAGGCCCGTTGACGAGCCGTGTGAGTCCGGCGAGGAGCTCCGGCCCACGTCCTCTCAGCGCTTCATTGTCGTCAATAGGCGCTTGTTGGCAAACCTCCTTCCACGAGGTGTAAGGTGACTGTCCTCCAGCATGCTGTAAGTAATACTCTGTGACAAACGTCCTCGTTCCCGCTTGTTCTTACATCGCGCTGCTTCCCACCTAATCTTGACACTTCCTCGCTGGCCGAGGCTTTTTGTGCCGAGGACGAACCCTAAGCTCTTAATTGCAGGTGGTGTGTTCGTACGCTTTTACCGATCCGGCCCTCCTTTGTTCGCGGCGCTGCGGGAGAAACAAAGGTTCCTTCTTCTGTTTTTTCTTTCTCTTGCCTTGACTCTCAGGAGCAGCGTCGGGGATTGAAGGAAGGATTAAGGCGACGTTTCTCATGACCTCGGAGGGCCGAGGTTGAAGCCGAGACGCACAATAGCGAATGTTTGTTTGAGTCCGTCGGCCGCAAAGAGAAGTGAACTGTTGCAAATTCTCCTTTAAATTAGTCGTATTTTTCTGCGTTTGCAGCTTGTGTTGAACTTTTAACGAGCTTTGTTGACGTAATAATGTTGCAGCCGCTTAAGATTTTGTTCAATTTAAACTCAACTTTCTGTGTTTGTTGATTTAAAGTGGATTGAAGATGAATGCAGCTGAAACAAAAACTCATTTTTCTCCACCTTGAGGTCAAGATTTAACGTCTTCTTCGCTAAATACACGAGCAGCTTGTTTAAATTAGTCAACTTATAAACCATAATTCTGCTAATTAAATACACAAAACCTTTAAATTCCCTGTTTGTGCCACCCATCGTTAAATAATTCACATTTTAAAGCATCTTTAATTGTAGAGTCAAAGCCAATTCCTCTGTTTCAATTTGTTGGTTGAACTTATTAGAAGTTGAAGTTCGTTTTATTAATTAGAGTGAACATGACGTTTACTGTAATTACACTTTACGATCATATAATATATGTACATGGAGCTCCAGCTGTGCTCAACATTATTAATTGCCTTTAAATTACAACATTTTCTTCTTTTGAAATGAAAATGTAATTCATATATTTGCTTGAAAATAATGTTTCGGCTCCATTTGCGCCATTTTTTTTTTTTTGAATGACGACAATTTCTAATTAAATTATTTCAAACTACATTGAGTTCATTAGATTGCCCTCTATGATCGAAGGTATTTTTAATTACCAATTTTAACCGTCTGAAAGTAGGAGAACTGAAACACTGAACTCAAAGCGAAGAAATGTTAAGTTATCGAGCCAATTTCATTAAATCGCTTCAATCTGAGTTCAGTTTTACGTCAACTGACACAAAAATATGAGTTTAAATTACACAAAATGTTGAGTTGATGCAATTACCAACATTATGACATCAACCTAACTCATAGAAATGATGTTTTCAGCCTCAATATTTATTATTTTTTAAATTAATTAAGTTGTGCGAAAAGTTGGAATGAAAACGTCGGATCTATGAACTCGTTTAACGTTTAAATATGTAAATAAAACACCTAAAAAATGAAGGCTAGCTCTATTTCTATGCATCTGTAACGTCTATTTAAGGCCAGAAATGTCATAAAAATAATCAAATTTAATGCGACGGTGGAAGTTATCGATTATATTCTTGGCTGCTTGAATCAAGTCGCTGCTTTAAACTGATTTTTATCCAGTTATCAGTTTCTGTTTATTGTTTTCGGCTCCTAAAAAGCTTCAGATTTTACAGTTTCCAACCAGAACCAAACCACATTTTTAATTTATCACTATGTGGCTGAAAAGTGAAACCAAAACCACCTTCAGGTCCAAACCTGCATCCTTCACTCCGACGAAACCCGTCCAGAACCGTTTTTATCGACCCATTAGGGCGCTTAATGTGCAGCCGTTCCCGTAAAGCGGTAATCAAACGCTGATGTGAACCTCCCCCCCGCCGGGACCAGTGAGTCATACAGCTGCTACAGTTAGCCGCCGTTGTTCATTTGTTTCCCATTACAGAAGCTCACTTTTGGCTAATTAGCCCTGACAGTAACGTTTCCCCGCGGCGCTGATTAGATCTAATTAATGACTGCAGGCAAGATGGAGGACCGGCGCCCTGGAGGAGCCGCTTGCATACGGCGGCGGCGGCGGCTAATTGAAGCCGCTCTTTATGTGACACGACGACCGAACCGTGCTTCGTGTTGTTGTTTGCAACTTTTAATCGATGCTCCCTCGCTGATCGGCGGCGTTGGAGCGTCTTTTCAGCTTCTATTGATTCTGTCCCAGAAGTTTGAGCAAAACGCTGATTCCCTGAACTTCAGCGCATGAATATGAAGCAGGACCAGGAAACAGCAAACACAAGCAAACTCCTTCTTCTTAATCGAATTCAAATGCAAAATGGAAATTGCGGTCTGCAGACACGTCGCCGGTGAGCGCGCTCAGACCTCGGGCTCTTTTCTCCGGCGTTGCATCACTCGTCTCTCGGCTGCAGCTCGTCCGGCGAACGTTGCTGCTGCTGCTGCTGCTGCTGCTGCTGCTGCTGCTATGGGGGGATTAGATCTGATCCACATGTCTCGACACAAAGCACCGTGCAGAGCTGAGCATGTTGCAGGGAGCAGATCGGCTGCATCGTCTGATCAGTGTGAAAATGTTCCTTATCTGCCATTACTTGAAACCTCCATACAAAGCCGGAGAGAGAGAGGAGATGAGGTGATTAAGGTGGAGACATGACAACATCTCCTGACAGGCCACGGCAGCAGTTTGTCGGCTCTGGAGCTGATCGTCAGGCAGGTTTGAGTACAAAACGTGGACAACTGGGTGTAAAATAACAAGTGTTTAACCGATAAACTTCATCTAGACATGGTGTTGTCAGAAGGAATCACGAAACCATATCAGAGGACTTCATTTCTTGGAGCCCCAAACTAGGCCTGAAGGATAAAACGACAGCAATATGTACCAGTGATAGACTTCTATGTAATAAGAAAATTGCTTGTCATCTACTTTGATGCTCCAACGCCCCGTGACCCTAGTAAGGATAAAGCAGTGTATAGATAATGGATGGATAGATGGATGGATCTACTTTGATAACCAAGACGCTCCATTTCCCTCCACGTTTCTGCCATGAAGGTATCCCGAAACAGTCTGAGACCGTAGACCTCGGCTGGTGGATGTTCTAGACAGTTTGGCATTTATATTTCTGGTTATTTTGGGGTTCACTACCTCATACCAGGTCCTAAACCTTTGTGGTGGATTCACATTTATTCATTGGGGTGTGTCGTCCCGAAAATGTAAGCTCACTAAATTCAAATTCAGCCTTTTGTTTCTCCTGTTCTTCATTAAAAATATGTCAGTAATTACCAATATCGATTGAAATTAATCATTTCAAGTGCGATAAGTTCTTCAGCTACGTCCTCCAACCCGACTGTACAGGTGTTATAAAACAACATGAAGCTACAAGTCTCTTATGTGACACTCTGATGAAGGTGCTTGTTGAAACATGTCAGCCTGAGGAAGAGGTCGAGTCGCATCTCTTCATCCTTTGATTCTATTTTTTTTGTTAGACTGTCGTTGTCTTCCTAGCTTTGGTTTATTTGTTTGTCCATTTGAAGTTTTTAACAGAGGACCTGTAGTTTCACGCGTCACAACTTTGATCTTTAACCCTTTTGTGCTGCTTTTCAGAATAACTACCAAAGTTTGCAGACCTGCAGCATGATCAGGTTTTTATGTATATCGTCTTGAGTTTCCAACGACTCCTGGAACTGAATTTTCTGTGAAGGAATCACTGCAACACGAATCTTTGTCACAAAGAACCATCATGTACTTTGGTTCTTTTAAAGAGTTAATAACTAACCGCAACCTTAACTTAAATCTAACCTTAAACCAAGACTTCGCCCAGAGACGGCACGATTCACGTTATGGTTGGTTCCTACATTATATCATGGAGCTGTGTATAAGCAGAACGCCTCTTCTGGCACTTGTCACGCGTCATTTCTATGTTTTTTGTGCTTTCATTTGTCTTGAAAGTCTTGACGTAGGCATGTTAGAAACACAACCTTTCACGATACGACGGTACCTGTCTCCACCAGGAAGCGTCACAGGACAAACATTGTTCTTGCATTACTTTTCAACATAATCTCCTTTAACGTCAATGCAGTCGATCCGCTGACGTTTAAGCTTCGTCACATCTTGAACCTCCAGATTCTCCACAACAGCATGTGTGGCGTCATCGTCAGTCCGAACATGTCGACCACAGACGTAGGATTCAGTTTGAGAAACAGAAGTGAGTCATTGCAGGTCAACCGAAACAGTTAAAAGCCACATTTGGCTGCTTCTGTTGCCTCTTTGATTGCTGTGAAAAGTGATATAAGGCCTCAAAGCATCTTGGGAGTTACGTCCCTTGTTTGGGATCAGGCCAAGATCTCTGTAAGTGCCCTCCTACTTGTTGCTACTTGCTTTCTGCTCCCAAAAAAAAGAGGCTCCAATGGTGTGATTGTGGAGAATACGGGACGGATATCTTCTCTAAAGCAGAAGCCAAACAGGCGTCTGAACCTCTTTTCACATTTTATTGTCCTTAAACGTCGCGGTTGTCTCCCAGTAAAAGCCTTCTACTCTGCTGGAAGCCGCGTTCTCCCGATGCTGGTACCGGTGGTAACCCAGAGCAGACTACAGTATTTCCAGCAGCCCCTTGGCGTTTAAAACACAACATGTCGTGTGTAATGACTGCATGGTCCAGGAGAGACATGGGGGCTCCCGGTGAGGGTTGCAGGGGCCGATGTGTCTCCAAACGCCTGATGTTTATCTGCAGATACTCTGGAGTCGAATCACGGACTCTCCGGCTTCCATCACCACCTGCTTGCAGAAATCCAAATAATTACCTGCGTGCTAATGTGGGTGGTGGTCCTTATCTGCAGCCAGCGGCAATGAAGCGTGGTGGAGGCGCTGGCGTTGCTCATGACGACGGGGAGGGAAGAGATGTTTACATTCGCTTTTGTTTTAATTCCTTCACCAGCAATGGATTCATATAATTAAGTGGAAGCTCAAAACATAACTCCGCTAAAACTCTTATGACGGAGACGACTTGTTTTGTTGTTGAAAGCGCAGCGTTCATCCGTCACTGCGTTCTCGTCGAGATGCACCGATGAGTAATGGCCTGTAGATTCCTCCATCGCTCTGATTCCTCTTCACCGGCAAAACCTGATTTTGAGAGATTGTATATAATGACTAATTTTTAGCCACGCTAGCGATGCAGCTTCTTGGATAGTGATCTGTGTGTTGGTGAATCGATGGATTGTTGTGAAATCAAGGCCACAGATGTGACGGAATCAAAGAAACGCACAATTTAAGTCAGATTTAAACAGCATTGATTGTAAAATGGGTCTTACAAAACTTGCGCACCAGATGTAGCCTCATAGGGCTGATATGTTGCTTCTTGTCAACATGAAAAGCAAATACCATGTAGATTGTACCACAATCAAGGCCTGATTCAATGAAAAACTGTGAATTCTGTTGAATGGCAGATGTTACATTTGGAAAAACGTTGGTCAAATATTTGCCTCCACGTCTAGATGGCTCCAACCTTTTGCCCGATTTGTTCAAGCTCAGCAACAGAGTATAAAATTCCCGCAGAGCCTTTAAGTCCTGGAAGTTGCGAGGTTGGGCATCCGAGGGTATGACTCGTTTTCCCAGAACGTCCCATGGATACGCGATTGGATTGACAATCTGGAGAAACTAGAGGCCGAGTTTAACTCTTGGTCTTGCTCCTCAAACCATTCCCGAATAGTGTTTTCAGTGTGGCAGGGACCTTTATTCTGCCCAACGAGGATATGAGGGAATAGTGCCGCCGTGAAGGGGTTTATCGGACCAATGTGTAGGTGTCTGATGGAGGATCCAAGGTTTCCGAGCACTCCAGCTCTGCCAACTGACCATCTTCCCATCCTGCTGCCATCTAAGAAGACAAGAAGACCAGACCACCTTCTTCCATTTGACCCGTGGTCCAGTTCTGGACCCATTTAGCAGCAGTTTGTGCTACAGTAGCTCATCCATAAGATCAGACCACATGTTCTGGTCTTACCTCCCGACATACATTGATGATTCTGGGTTATCCCTGACTCTGCTTCTGGATCACCGATTGGTTCTTCCTTGGACCACCTTTAGGAACCATCATATACCGGAGAAACCCATAAGACCTGCTGTTTCCGAGACGCTCTGACCCAGATGTCTAGCGTCACACTTTATACCTTGTTCAACATCTTTACGCTGCTCATTTATCGAGCTTCCAAAATATCTACTTTAAACATGTAACACTTGGTCCTTGTAAATAAAATTTAAAAAATAAAAAATCCCTTTAAAAAATTTGTGGTGAAAATCTGAAAAATACATTTAAAAATGATGAAGCACTGTAACATTCATTAACTCTAAATAATAAATAAATCAACAAATACAGGAAAAACCATGTAAGTTTTTGGTCAAACATTGCAAAAGAACAAATTAATTTTGAAAAAATATGAATTTGAAAAAAATAAATCACGTGAACATTTGCCACAATTTTGGCCTGTTGTTAGTTTGTTTGTGGTAAATACGTAAATTAATACTTTTTCCTGTGATTTTACTAGTTATTATCTGCAATTTAACAAAAAATAATAAATAAATAAATAAATAAATAAATAAATAAAAAATAAAATAACAGGTAAAAAAAATACTAATTTTTAGTCCTTATTATACAAATTTCTTCTATCATAATTGCAAATATCTGTAAAATAATTGTATTTTTGTTGATTTAAATGCAGCAAATTAGTGTAACTTTGCAGTCAAACTTTGTAAAATAATAAATTAATATTTATAAAAATACAGCTTTAAAGTTTTGGCCTGTTTTCTCACAGTTAACATCTAAATTAATGTTTTTTTTCCTGTGATTTTTCAAGTTATTATCTACAATTTAACAAACAGGGACCATCTGTAACATAGCAGTAAGCTGGTCATCATGTCCAGTTACAGATGTTCAGTTTCTTACTACCTTCGCTGCAGCTCAGCCGCTTATTTAATCGTCAGCCTGCTGCTGTGTCGTCCGTCCACAAGAATCCTCCACCTGTTAAATCCTGAACGCCCAGCAGGTCGGCCGGCGGGACTCCCACAATGCCGAGCGTCCCTCCAACGCGGGGGAAACATTCGGGGATTACCACGTTGGTTTTTCAGAGTCAATGACCTGGAAAATAAAGCCCCTGAATAACCGATGTACGGTCACTTAGGCACAGCCAGGTGGAAGCAACGCCGGCCTGCTGGGAATTAAAACTCACCGCCGACAGAAAACATGTCCAGCTCAGGCTTTCTCACGTTTTAAATTCCTCTGACGGAGAGTTTCTGCTCAGATATGAAGACAAACGGAGAGAAAGAGTTGCCTGATTTCACCACATTTGATCCAGAAAATGATTTAAGCCGAAAGAAACTCCAACAGCAGCAAACATCTGCACAGTAACGATGGTTTTACTGGTTTAAATACAACAGAGTCAAATATTTGGTTGTAAAACAAAATAAACCACAAAAAAAGAAAAGGATCTTGTGATGTGTAACGATCTTCAGTAGTGATATTAGTGTCTGCATCAGAAAATATACAAAGTTAATCATATTAACTTCAAACTGTAAAAAAAAACCCAAACAAAAACAAACATATGGACATTATAAAGAGCTTTGTCTTGTTTTCTGTCATTAATTTGTGCTTAAAAATTGTTTATCATTTTTCAAACTTTAATATATTTAATTTTTCTGTCAAATAATGATAGATGTGCTGATTTATTTACAATAAAAACTGTGATTTAAATATTAATTATTGTATTTATTATATGTATTTTTAAATGAAATTTAAACTGCAGCATTATTTTACTAGTAAATACAGCTTTTAAATAAAAAATCTTCATGTATTTGTAAAATAATTATTGTTTTGCTGATTTTAGTTGAACAAAACTGTAATTTTTACAGTCAGATATTATGAAAGAACAAATTATTGTTTATAAAAATACAGATTTTTGATGTAGACGTTTACAGTTTTTGGACTTAAAAAAAGTTAATGTGTAAAATAATTTTACTAATTATCATCAGTATATTAAAAAAACAACTAAAAATCTGTAAAAATAACATTTAAAAAATGATTTTCCATTTTCCAGCCTTTAATATACATATTTTTTCTGTCAAATATTAATATTTTTCAGATTTAGATAAAATAAAAACTGTCATTTTATTTTTTTTTCAGTGAAATGTACACGGCAGCATCATTTAAGTCTTTTTTTAAAAATCCATGACATATACATTTTTTATATATAATTTTTCTTTCAGCTCTCTCTGTACCATAATACTACTGTAGCTGATTTATATACAATGAAAATGGCGTCATTTTATGGTTTCACACTGTCACAGAACTAATTACCTTTTGTAAGGTGCAGATGTTTGATGTGGATGTGAGGTTTTTTTTGTCTGTTGCTGTAATTTTATTGGAATTATCCTGATTTTATTCTGTTATTAATGCAGCAACAGTTCATTGTTTTGCTGCAGCTTCATCCTGAACATCATCATCAAACATTTCAACCCAATATTAACATTTTCTGTGTTTTTTAGTTTTGCTTTCAGGTTGAAAAATGAATCATCTGCAGATATTCTTTGGTGAAGACGGATGTCAGTTATTGCCCTACATACAGTTTTTATTATCGCGCTGCAGGTCGAGCGTCTAAGTGGATTCCTAATTGAGATTAGCTGTTCTGTTATCAGCCGGGCCTCTATGCTGCTTCCAGCCGGGAATGTGCTGCACTTCACTGCAGCCCATTTAATAAACACTCGTGTGCATCACAAAATCTGATTAGCCGAAGCCGCCCTTCGCTCCCAAACCCGAGGAATTCAGCTGAAGACGACGTGTTGGAACGACAGGACTGTGGGTTTACTGGTGGAGGTCAGAACCAGTCGGATCAGGAAGAATGTGACACAGACATGGTTTAAACTTCAAAATGTGAAGCTTTATAAAAACATTTTGGCTGAATTTTGAGGAAAAATTCTCTATTTTTGAGCTGAGAAGCCATTTTCTGGGTTTAATATCTCCAGAAATAAAAGATTAAATTGTTTCCAGCAGATCAGAACCACTGGATGGATCCAATGTTTAGTTATTGGTCCTAAAAATGGATGTAATTGGAGAACATTTAATATTTAGTCAAACTACATTAATTCACAAGTTAATCATTAAAACAGGGAAATTACTTCTTTTGTTTTTTGTTGTGTTACAAAAATAACCTGAAAACAGACCAACCAATGAGAACGCAGCTCCTGAACCGACCCTGAGTTTAATGGACGGTTTCATCGTCTGGATTCAGAACGTTACAAACACGTTACAAACACGTTGGACGGCGATCACCTGGACGTCCACCTTCGCGCCCTCTTTGATGTCTCTCCTCCCGTTTGGCTTTTGTTGCGGGTCTTTTATTGTGGCGGGGCCTCACGCCGGGCGCCGCTTCCACGCTTTCATCTGCTGTGTGGACGGAGGAAGCGTCCTGCTGGCGTGGAGCGAGCTGCTGCCTCGGCTCCAGGAAGCCTTAACAAGACGACGCTGCTTTGACAGAACAGCGTTTGGATTTAGACGCTGCAGCGCCGGCCGGGCACAGCCGGGGCAAAAACAATTCCCCCGTCGGGGGGCGGCCCTCGGACCCCCGACCGGGCCGAGAGGATCAAAGCCTGCAGGGAAATGGAGACAAATCTGTCGGACCGCTGGATGACGACTAAATCCTCCCATTGAGAGGCGAAGAGGAAACAAGCTTATTAGCTGGACGGCCTCCAGGCTGATTAGCGTCGTTGTTCCTCTTCGCTCAGGGAGAAGCTTCTGTTTGATCATTTAGGCTGTTAAAGAGTTAGAATAACAAAACCAAATCCAAACCAAATCCACAACCTTCATCTGCAGATCAACGCCGATAAAACCTGCGTCAGCTTCAGTGTGTTTGAGGCAAAGTTCTGCCTTCAGACTCTGAATATTTACAGTTACAGACCCTTAAGGTGCATCGACCAGATTTGGACTTTTTTCTTCTTCTTCAGTCCAGCAGGTCGACACACGACAGCGTCAGGATGAAGAACTGACACCAGATCAGCTTTACATCCATCCAGGAGTCACGATCTGAAGACTGTTTAAAAACGTGCATTCTGAGTAAACATTCAAGGCTCATGTGATGGTGGTGGTTGGTCAGAACCAGTTCTAGACGACAGAAGGACCGTTCTTCACTCTGTAGTTTTCTGATGTATTCATGTTTTAACTGTCATGAAGGTATTTTATAGTCGTGAAATGTAGAAACTTTGGTTTCCATGCCTAACAGAACACTTTAACTCTGTGGTGAACCAGTTTTAGGGCTCGTTGAGAGTCTTTATCCTCTGATGGAGCTCAGTTCTGGTTCTGTCGGCCCGTTTCTACCAACGGCGAAGGTCTTGGTGCCCAATGCAGGAAAACGATGCTGCAGGAGATATTAGTTAGTTTTAATTGGATTTAAACTGAATCGAAAATGTGTGCGTTAAATCGTGACTTTATTAGAAAAACTGAAAGTGAAAAAACATCAGGACTCGTGTCTAGAAGATGATAAATGATGGTAAAATGATCCTTTAATCATCTAGAACTGGTTCTGACCAACCAGCACCAGAAAGTTTACCCAGAATTAACATTCTCTCCAGCCACATGTCATGATGCTGCCACCTCTGTGCTTCACTGTCAGGACTATCATTGTGGTCAGAAGAGAAAAAGTTTCTGGTGAATGATCAGAAACCAGAAACATCCAGATGATTGTTTCTGTGACTCCACGTCGTTAAACTGAAACCAGATCCAGTGTTCAGACTGTGACACCTGCATGGATGTAAAACTGATCAGTGTTTGAGTTTTTGTTGTTCTGTGTAGTTATGTAGTTAGTTATTTTGGTCATTTTGTGTCTTGTTTGTCTGATTTTGTCTCTTTTTTCTTGTTTTGTGTCATTTGTCTCATTTGTATTTTTTTTTCTGTCATAATATTTGTCGCTTTTGTAATTTTTTTGTCTTTCTCCAGCCGTTTTTCTTAAATTTCTTGTCATTTTGTGTCTTGTTTCTTAATTTTTTTGGAATTTTCTGTCTCGTTTGTGTCCTGTTTTTCCCATAAGATTGTGTCTTTTTGATCATTTTGTGTCCTATTTTCTTTTTATGTCTCTTTCTTTCTGAAAGTTTTGTCTCCTTTCTGTTGTTTTTAGTCTTGTTTGTGTCGTTTTGTCTCATTTTAAAACTGAAACCAGATCCAGTGTTCAGACTGTCGCTCCTGGATGGATGTAAAACTGATCTGGTGTCAGTTTTTAACAAACTTAAATGTCATGTAGATGAAAAGAGTTAAGTTTAGACCCTCCTCTATCTACTTAAAAGGTCTGTAGATCTGAAACTATCCACAGTTTGAAGGTAAAACTCTTCACGGCTTCATTAAATAAAGTTACTGTAGATAAAGAATCAGCTGATTCTGAGGAGGTCTGGTTTGAAGGTGTTTTGGTAGACTTGTCTTCCGTCCTTCTCCGCTGACTTGAGGGTAAAAGTTCCAAAATAAAAGCTTTCTAAGTTACTTTCTAAACCGGTGTCGTGTTGTCACAACGTGGTCTTCAGGTGTCTGCAGACCAGCCGTCCTACCAGGTGACGGCCGAGGCCTGCCATTAAAACAAACACTAAACACAGGCCGCTGTGAAGTTAATCACTCGTCAAAGAGCTCATTATTACAGGAGCCGGGCCGGGCCTGACGAGGCGAACACAAAGGCCGCTCAGCAGAGGCGCTTTGGTTTCATTGAGCCACTCGGATGCTGCTGCTGGACTTCAGAGAGCCGCTAAGCCGCCCTTTGTCAGGCTTCCTCCGAGGCCTCGGCTCTGGTTCGTCCCACCTCGTTCTCACCAGCAGGCTGTTTTCTCGTCTCCTCATTAAGCTCTGATCCCAAAATGAGAAGCTCCCATGTGACCGAGCCGTGACCTCTGAGGTGAAGACGTCTGCACAGAAACTTAAACAGGTGCTTTTATTCTGGTAAACGACAGACCTGTGCTCACTGGTGGCATCAAGCCATGAATCAGTAGACTCCAAAAGATTATAAATATAAGTTAACACAACACTTTGCATCAATCTTTTTGAGTTATGACAACTTTTAATGAAAGTCTGTTCAACCAACGAGCTACATTGAGTCAGTAGAACAAGTTATCAGACCAATTTCATGAAGTTATCTCAACTTGAATTTAGTTTAAATCAACTAACGCAGAAATCTGAGTTCAAATTACACCCAAATATTAATTTTATGCAACATTATGTCAACACAACTCATTAAAATTGAGTTATGACAACTTCCAATCAAATTGTGTTCAAATAACAATCTATATTGAGTCAGTAGAGTTAGCTATTAAACCTATTTCATTAATTTCCCTTAACTTGAATTTAGTTTTAAATCAACTACTGCAGACATCTGAGGTTAAATTACATGTAAATATTAAGTTGATGTAATTACCAACATTATTATGTCAACAGAACTCATTAAAATTGAGTTATGACAACTTCCAATCAAATTGTGTTCAAATAACAATCTATATTGAGTCAGTAGAGTTAGCTATTAAACCTATTTCATTAATTTCCCTTAACTTGAATTTAGTTTTAAATCAACTACTGCAGACATCTGAGGTTAAATTACATGTAAATATTAAGTTGATGTAATTACCAACATTATTATGTCAACAGAACTCATTAATATTGAGTTGTGACAACTTCTGATGAAACTGTGTTCAACCAACAAGTTATATTGAGTTGAATGAATTAGACTTTCCTCTAGAATCTTGTGTATTTTTAATGACCAGTTGTAACCATTTGACATTGTCCAGTCATGTTAAGATGGAGGAGGAGACTTTAAAAAAAAAAGTTTTCCCTCAACTTGAAGTTAGTTTTAAACCAACTGATGCAGATATTTTAGTTTAAATTACACTCAAAATGAATTTGATGCAACATTATAATGTAAACCAACCCAAAAAGATAATGTTGACAACTTAAAAGGTTTATCTAAATCAGTAAATTAGATTTTTTTTTCTAATCTTGCAACCATGCATTCTAAAAAGTAACGGGAACTTGTTCCCGTTACTTTTTAGAATATAAGAAGGTGTTTGGTGCACAGCTCTTTTATTTAAATGCAT
>NW_007578429.1:72657-123598 GCF_000690725.1 Stegastes partitus | reverse complement strand
AATGCAAATTCACAGATTCTGATGAACATTTAAGGTTGCAAACATTATTTTTTTGGGGGTTTTTTTAATCTAAACCTGATGTTTGTGTGTAAATCAAACTCAGATTTCTGCATTTTCTGATTTTAAACTAAACTCAAGTTGAGGTAAATTGTCTTTAACTTCATGTGGGGTTCATGTTCTGTCCATATTCACCTGCCAGACGATTAAAGCTGCTCATTAAAAACACTTTTGTTGGTCGAGGAAAATCTAATTCCCCCAACTCAGTGAGGCTTGTTGGTTGAACATGATTTCTTTGGATGTTGTCTCAACTCAAACAGATGAATTCAGACTTTTGTTATCTGTTTGCTCTGTGTGACTGAAGTGTTTCGAGGACGTTACAGTTTCAACTGAGATCAAACTAATCATCACTTTTCCTGTATCTCCATAACGACTGACGTTATCGGCTCAGAGACAAACAAACAAACATATTCTGACGTGTACGAAAAAACATTTGGAGCCGTGAAGTGATCCTGAACTGTCCAAACAAAGACGTGACTAAAGACGAGCCGTGTTTCCTGTTTAAATAACTGGTTTCGCGATGAGCACACAAAGGCCTGATTCACTGTCGAACACCTCGCCGGCTAATCCTCGCCCACGCCGATCGAGCTCGATGCTCGTCTCAACTCAGATCGACGCAGATTCAAGAAACAAACCTGCAAACGTTTGGCTTTTATCTGCGTTTGTCAACAGTTTCATAGCTTCAGATGAGGACTTTCTCACACCCCTCAGAAGCTCCGCGAGGAAGATCTTAACCGGCGACGGCAGCGATAAGCCGCGATTCAGGGCGTCAGGATCAGATAATCTGCGCAGAGCCTGTGAACTTCTGGTTGCGGCTCTCAGAATCTGACGCCCGCATCGATGCCGGGACTCCAGTTGTACAATTATACAACATCTACGGTGATAAAAGATCCCGTTTATCTCCAGTTGTGTGGACGCGAACAGAAGGCAGATCTTCAAAAAAAGGTCTTTTGCTAATGTTTTTGAACACCCTGCTTTGTTCACACCTGTGGTCAGAGCCGTATTTTGTGTTGTTTCCGTTATCGGCGCTGGATCTGCATGCAGCCAGCATTCTGCAGTCCATAGCTGTGAATAGAGTGCAGTGTGCATTGTTATCTGCTGCTGCCGCGCCTCCGTACATGACTGGCTGTTTGCTCCCCGCCGGCTTTGAACCAGAACCAGGTGTCGGTCCATGTAGATGCATGTTGCTGTGGTTTGGGTGAAACAATCCTGCTTGAAATGCGAATCTTCGGCTTATCTCGACGTCCGACCGTGTAAAAGTCATTGGTGGTTCCCAGAAAGGAGCTTCTCTGCAGCGTTTAAGGCTTTTTATTACGATAAATGGACAAAAATGGGAATTTTTCAAGTGACTGAGATCCTCAAATGTGACGAGAACCTCAACAGCAGCCACTTTAGTTTGATAAACATACGATTACAAACATGTGAAATGTGAAAAACTTGACTAAATACTCACTTAAAGCTGCAAAACATTAAAAAATAAATTAAAATGGAGAACTAAGGCTTGATAGTACACACTTGAGGATGTGCATGAACAGCTGTGGTAGCCATAGATGTATACTTGTTATTATACACTATAAAAATTAACACATTTCTCTACACTTTGCTGCATTCATTCACCCTCTACCTTTACAAGCCTTCCTGGGCTGCTGCTGAGAAGATTCCCACCTCATGATGCTGCCACCACCATGCTTCTATCATGATGCTGCCACCACCGTGCTTCTCATCATGATGCTGCCACCACCGTGCTTCCCAGTGGGGATGGTGCGTTTGTAATGATGTGCTTAATTCTGGTCTCCTCAGACCTTCTTCCAGGTGACTTCAGAGTCTCCACGTGTCTTCTGGTGAAGTCTAGTCCAGATTTAATCTGAGCTTTTTCTCTTTGCCTCCCATAAAGCTTTAACTGGTGAAGAACAGAGACCAGTTCAACCATCTCAGCTGCCTTCAGAGGACTCATTGGTGTCTTGTGGCCTCCATCAATCGTCTACTTCTTGCTCGGTGGCTCAGTTTTGACGCTGATTTGTTTTATATTCCTTCTATTTCATAATGACAGATTTAACTGGACTCCAAGAGATATTCAGTGAATTGGAGATCTTTCAAGAAAGTTCTCTTTTTTTTTTTTGTCATGTCATATTTAACAAGGGGCTGCAAGGTGGTGCAGTTGGTAGCACTGTTGCCTCGCAGCTATCTCTATTAAATAGAGACTCACGTCTCCCTTCAATTGCGAAATATTTGTTTTAGGGCTTCAAGGTGTCTCGGTGGTTAGCACCGTCACCTCACAGCTAGAAGGTCGCCGGTTCGGCTCCCGGTGAGGACACCCGGGATCTTTCTGCGTGGAGTCTCCATGTTCTCCCCGTGCAGCGTGGGTTCTCTCCGGGTTCTCCGGCTTCCTCCCACAGTCCAAAAACATGCTGAGGTTAATTGGTGATTGTAAATTGTCCGTAGGTGTGAATGTGAGTGTGCTTGGTTGTCTGTCTCTAAGTGTAGCCCTGTGATAGACTGGTTACCTGTCCAGGTGAACCTGCCTTCACCCTGAGTCAGCTGGGATAGACTCCAGCCCCCCGTGACCCTAGTGAGGATTAAATGGTGTGTAGATGATGGATGGATGTTTAACAAGGAAACTGTCCAAAGCAGCAGAAAGTTAAAGTTACAGCGATGAACAAACCAACATGTACTTTGCTCTCAGGTGTTTATCTCCCTCCGTTCCCCGACTGCTTATTTATTTAATCGCGTCGATAAAGTGTGAAGACGTTTTGGATACGTGCTTTGCTGCACCTCCGTCTGACCGAACGCTAGCCGAGGTCGTGTTCTGTGGGAACAGAGAGACTGAAGTGAATCAGATGAGATAAGGACATGAAGAACACATTGTGATCTCGGTGCTCATCTGTAACAGATTAATCACGTCTCAGTGGTTTCCTCTATGAGGGACGGCCAGAGTTCAGCTGTTTCTGTGCCACCAGGTTTGGAGAAAATCTGGTTCTGCTGCCTCTCAGAAACTTATTCTGACGGTGGTTCTGACTGACAGCTGGATCCGAGAGACGCTTCCTGGACGGTTTCGTGTTGCCGTTAATCTCGTCAGCGGCTCTCATCTGATCTGTTTGCGGTTGCCGGTCGCTATCGGAGACAATGTTTAACAATTTCTAAGCTGTTATTGTCAGCCACTGACAGCCGGCGGTATTTTCCCAGAACACCCGGCAGAGATGCTGGGCGCTGATGTCTCTGGGCCTCCATCTGATAGCGACGCTCACCTTCTTCTCTACGCTTCGCCTCCTCTTTTCCTTGTTTGTCGTCTTTTTTTGTGTTTTTTTGTTTTCTTGTCCTCAACGCTCTCGTGCACTTTTAATCGCGATCTGGACGAGTTTCAGATTGTTTCAGTGCGACCTGCTGCTGCAACACTTTCTATCTCCTGGAGATTTACAGGTTCAAGGATTTTCTCTTCATAGATGCTGCTGTTAAACTTTGTTAGATTCGTCTCTCACTTGTAGCAGCAAAGTTTTGTGGTAAAACTCTGGTTTGGTTCCTCTGACTCTCTGTGTAATTATAAATGCACCATTAGATTTATTATTAACAGTCACTGCTGCAGCTTTGACCCGCTTTAGATCCAGTTTAAGAAGCACAAGGACAAGTTTAGACGGAAAAATCAGTCTTTGTTGGAGCTGTTAAATGAAGCTGCTGATGTTATTTTAGGTTTTTTAAAAATCTTGTTCTGTGATCTGTAAAATTTTCATTTTCAAAAAGCTGCCAACATTTTTTTTTACTTTACATTAAAGCATAAAATCTGAAATGTGATGAAGTGGACGTTTTAAGTATAAAAATCTAAAATACGAAGGTACGACTTTACACCAACGTACAAAGACTAGTTCAGTTTACCTTTATTGTACAAAAGGAACATTAAACTGGAATTTTTTTAAACAATTTATTGTAATTTTACAGATTTTTTTCGGTTGTGTTAAATTCCAGATAATATTTAGTGAAGTCACCCAGAAAAAAACATTATTTTACATGTTACTGTGAAATAAAAACACACCAAAACAAACAATAAAATAATGTCCACATTGAAAAAAAAACCCAAAACAAAAAACAGCATTTTTGTAAATATTCCTTTGTTTGACTTTTAACCAGCAAAAAAATTAAATTAAATTAAAAATGATGTATTTTACAAATTTTGAAAATGGTGAATAATATTTTCAACAGTTATTTTATAGATTTTAAAATACAGATAATAACTGGTAAAATTACAGTAGTTTTGTTTTTTTATTTACATGTTTACCGCAAAAATTTGCATTTTTGAAATCATGAAACAATGATAATAAATAGTAAATTAAATATAAATATAAAATCACACAGTTTAATATTATTATTATGATTATTGTTAACAAAACAGTTTGATAATATATAATTTTACAGATATTTTCCATTATTTTTCCCCAATTTTACAGTTTATGATATTACATTCTTACACTGTTTTTGTTTTTTGGGGGTTTTTTTTAAATAAAAAATTCTTGCATCCTTGCTGACAGAGTTAAATTGTTTTTGCTTTGTTTTTAAAACGGGCATCTTTAAGCTGTACTGTTCTGTTTTTTTTATTAGATAGATTTGTTTTTGTTTTTCTCCAGGAATCTTTCGGCTCTCTGTTTTCGGAGCTACACAAGAACAGAATTCCTCAATATTTCCATATCACTGAGTTTCTTCTTTGCTGCCACATCTTTTTTTTAGGACACTGAGGATCTTTCGTTCCTCCGTTCAGGTCCTGCAGACACCTGAACACCTTCACAGATGGAGGAAATCTCTTCAGCAAACAGAAGCTTCTCCATCAGGACGACGACGGATCTTTTCACTCAGGACGCCGCAAACGAGGCGCTTTAATTAAAACTACTTTTTTCTCTCTTGGCTACAAGACAAAGAATAAAAACCTGCACTGATCAGCCTTCAGGAGGAGCTTTTGGATTCAGGGTTCTTCCCCTCCAAACGCTTCCTGGTGGCGTTTTGGTGAAACTCAGAAACCCGACTCTGCTAATCCATCACGGAGGGCTGCGCTCATCTGCCACTGAGTTATGCATTGTTGAGCCGCCCAGCTTTTCTGTAAGTGTATCGTTGGGCGAGGAGGCGGGAAACAAACAGAGAGAGTGGAGCAGCAAACAAAGGGGAACCTCTCAGGGTTCGGTCGGACCTGTTTGGACGGCGACGGCTGCTTTCAGCGGCGCCTGACCAGAACCTGCTAATGTTCCCTAAAACAGCCCCGAAGCTGAACTCATTAGCGCCTGAAGGAGAAGCCGGCCTGCATTTCCTCGTAGATGTTGATGCAGATGTAATATGCTTGATTAAAAACTCAGACATCCCACCCACCGACACTCCGCAGCGTCTTTGGCCTCCATTGTTCGGCTGCACTGAGGCATTTGTGGGCTAAGTGAGGGGCCCTGATGGATCCAGACCACCAGTAGAGGTGTGGCAGCCCGAGGAACATGGAGGAGGATTCGATAGGGGACGAGAAGATGTGGAAGATAGCAGGATGGAGATAGAGTCCAAGGAGGAGGGAAGGAATCGGAAAAAAGCCCATTGAGCCGAGCATTCACATGAACAGGTGTGTGTTTTGTGCACCAACTGAGAAACAAAAAACCCAAAGTGGAGGCTGAAGTGGCTTTTTTAAAAACGTAAAGTAAATAAAACATCAAATAAAGTCGCTCCATTCAGAATTTGGCTCCAAAAATGAAAAGAAGGATTCAAGGAAGTTTTATTTGTCACGCTAGCTCACATTCATGCGTTTGTCGTACGAAAGTAGTACTCAGATAAAGAAAAAGCCGAATAAATAATAAGTACAATAAAACGAAAGCAAAATACGAGTAAAAATACAACAATTAGTCGTGTTTAGTGCCAAATGTTTATGTAGCAGTGAGGCACTTGGTTGGTTAAAATATTGCACCAGATTTGACCGTTTTTTAACCAACGTTAGTTTATTAGCATTTCCCGAAACTGAAGCTTATTTTCCTTTAACTGGACCAAACCCACAAACGAACACATTCCAAGTTAACGCAAAAGTACTGCGAAAAAACGTAAAAATTATTCTGAAGTAACTCAAAGCAGTCCTGGCAGTTGCCTCTAGGGGGCACTGTGTGATTCTTGAAATGGCTATTCTGTGATTTATTTTGTTTATTTTGAGTATTTTTGTTCGTTAGTTTGTTTTTCGACATCGAGGAAGTATTTCAAAATAAAAGCTTTCGTCAGCTACAGCTCCAACAGTCGCTGTCAGGTTGTTTTTCTTCTTCTTGCGTGTCACAAAGATCTCTGAGAACAAATCTCGTCCCTTCGGTGTGAAGTTTTGGCACCTCGCAGCCATTAATGTGACCTCCAGGGACGGTTGTGTCGAGTGCTTCAGGTGCAACTTAACCTCCAGGAATCAAAAAACCGCCCTGAAAGCTCGGCTAAAAGCAAAGTTGCTGTTGGGAATCCGCCCGAGGGAACGAAAAGAAACCGGCGTCAGGAAAGCAAAGTGGGGAGAAAGCTGCAGGAGGGCCGGTGCTGGTGGCTGGAGTGGAGGCTACTGTTGGGCCACGGCGGTGTGAAGTGACGGCTGACGGAGTAAACACAGCGAGGTCGAGACCTCTGAGAGGAGGGAACCCGTTGAAACCTGAGTGCCGTGTTCTCGGAAAACAAAGCCGCGGTCTTGAAACTTAAGGAGGCGAAATGTTTCCACGTGAAAGTCGCCTCCTGAGCAGCACCAACCCCATCCTGAGTCAAACATCTGGACGGCGGCCAAGAATCAAGAGCAGAAAATACCGTCGGGCTGCTCGAACAAACATGATGGAATGTTAAAGAACACCACCGTGCTGGGTTTGTCTCAGTTCCAACAACGTTCTGGGAAAGTTCTACAGATATGTTTGGTTCCCTGATTTACTATCGTTCTTAAGAGCAGGACGACTGAAGGTGTTCTGAAATTAATCGGTGGCAACATTCTGAGACCGATAATGTGATATCTTGAGAACGTTGTTTGAGAATGTTCTTCCTTTGTCATCATGGAACGTTTTTCTATTATATGTTCCCTCAACAACGTTCCCAAGCCATCCTCTGAATGTAGCAGGAAAAACGTTCCCCTTTGTGTGACGTACTGGTGCGTCTCTAAAGAACATTCTGTCGTCTGAGGTCTCAGCAACATTTGAACGTTTTTTAATTTTGTTCTGAGAAAATCCTTCCTTTGAGAACGTTTTCTAAAATGTTCTCTCAACAAAAAGGCAAAACGTTCCACCTTTAATATTGGTCTGAGAGCGTTCTGCCTTTGTTATTACGGAACACTGCGAGAATGTTTCACAGGAGAACGTTCTATAATGTGTCTCCTCAATAACATCCTCAGATGTTCCACCTTAGTTACTCTGTCTTGATAACATCTCTACAATGTTTTCTGAAGGTTGCATTGAGAACGTCCATCCTTTGTTATGGTGACAACTTTTCATGGATGAATCTGAGGATCTGTCATCTGAGGCCTCGATAACATCTGGAAAACTGTCTTTGAACGTGGCTTCAGAACGGTCCTGCATGGAACATTGTGAGAATGTTCGACAGGGAACGTTCTGTAACGTGTGTCTTCAACAGCATCCTCAGAACATAGCAGAGAGAATGTTCCACCTTTGCTAGATACCACGACAGGAACATTTATTTAAAAAAAAAAAAAAAAATCTCAATAACATCGAGAACGTCACAGAACATCTTCCGTGTTCCTGCGTCGTCCTCTGAATGTTGACATTAAAACATTATATAAACTTTACAGGAGCGTTGCTGATTTTATTTCAGACTACTGGAACTCGTTGGTAACGTTCTCTGGCGTTGTGGGAACGTTCCCTCCCCCCGTCGCTCTGATGCTGGCTTCAGGTTTTGCGAGATGCGCTAGCAGATTAGCAGCACCTCGCTTCTGATAAGGAGCTGCGGCGATAACGAATGTTCTCGGAGGCACATGACTGAGAACATTTGTTGAGAACACAGTGAAGACACTGAACACGCTCGTCCCACTAGAACCAGAGCGTCCATGTTTCTGGTTTCTTGTGCATCAGATTGTGACCTGCAGGAGATGAGGTTCGAAGACACGCTGAACAGCAAACGAGTAATAACTACAAACAGAATAAGAGCATCTAGAAGCGACCGGTGCAGAACATCCAGGTGGGAGCAGCTCGGAGCTTCTGGATAAACTTAAAATCCAAACATCAAATTCCACTTCACAGCTGATGGAGCGATAAACGCTGCGTGTGCGTCCACGCAGCGTTCGCATTTATTTGTGTTTTCAGCCGACGCGCTCCATGTTGATGGATGCATCTCCCATTATCTTCCTGTCCTGCACAGCTGGAGCTAGCTTGTTCCAGCCCCTATCTGCCAGAGAGCGTAGCGCTGGAACATCTTTCTGCAAATAGCTTCTCAAAGCCTCTTCTGTGCAAATCATTATCAGGATGCTTTAGTGGAGATGCCTGTAAACGATGCAGTGCTTTTGCACAATATGTTAGTGTCCTCAGAAGTAATTCAGAGCAACTCTTCTACATTTTAATTGCATGCATGGTTGCAAAAAGTGAATTAAGATAAACATTTTAGACTGCAGATATTATTTTGATGGGTGTTTTGATAGAATAGTGCTGGCAATGCAGACCTGTTGCACAATGTGTTTGCACAGTTGCAAAGAAAATATGTATTTATGAATTCAGGTAAACATATTTGGTGAGTTGTGTTGAAATATTAATGCCGGTAGCTGCAGCAACGTGCAAATTAAACTCGTATTTCTGTATTTATTGATGTAAAACTAACTTCAGGTTGTAGCAAGGTAGTGAAACTAGCTTTATAGTTTTATTATCCTTTGTCATAAGGTCAAATCTGAGGCCTCAAACTTGGTTCTTTTCTGGTCTTGCTGGATCTTTGTGATGTTTTTGATACAGAAAATCGACATTATGTAGAATGTTTGATTTTTTTTTAGTCAACATATAAATTGATACTTTTTTCCTGTGATTTTACAAAATGGGGAAAAAAAGACAGATAAACAAAAATAATTTACCTTTTTTCAATCGTTAAATACACTTTTTCTTTCAAAAAAAAAAAAAATCATCAAAACATTTACTTTTATTTCCAAAAAATACATCATCAATAAAAATGCAACATTTTAACGTTATTGTCAGTTTTGGCTTGTTTCTTTTTTATTTTATTTTATTTTTATGCAGTTTACTATTAAATTCAAACTTGTTTTCTATCACTTTACTAGATATTATTTGGAATTTTTTAAAAAAAAATCTTCACGTAACTGTAAATTATTCCAAAAATTTAAGTTAAAAACTATTGAAAACTTAAATTTACCACTAAGCAGAACATCTTTTTGTACAATAACAGATTTATTGACACAGTGAATTAACTAAACATTATTTAACTAAATGTGTTTGTTCTTTGTGAAGCTTTTGGACTGAACAACCTTAAAGTGTTTCCATTATAACGTATGAAGCTGAAGCAGATGTTGTGTTTCTGAGCTCGTCTCTTAGTGACTCTGTGTTTGTTTGTCTCTCTGCAGTTATTCTTCAGTTATTAACAGTAAAACAATCTGCCGGCTGTAACCGGAGCCCGATTCAGCGCCCAGACGTGAATGAAACATGTGACAAGCTGTGATTGGCGGCTGTTTGTTGACAGATGGCTCCTTTGTCGAGTTAATTTGTTCAACAGAATAACCAGGTAGATAATTACCTGCTGCTTTGTGCCCATTGTTGTGTTAAAAACATCCTGACGGTGAATATTCGGCGCTCAGCGGGGAAACCGGAGCAGCACATTGTATGAGGCCGACCTCGGGCAGCGCGTTTGTCTTTTCCTTTGGTTTGTGACATGTTGACCTGATTCACTGCTTCACGCTCAGACGGCCCGTTAGTGTCAAGAAATCCCAGAAAAGTCTGTGAGAGTCTCAAGAAAACACAAGTGGAGGACTGTAGCATTCAAATCTGTCAAAACAACAGTAAATATCTGTTAAATAATGACATGTTTCACTGATTTAAGGTCATAAAGCTGCAATTCTGTGGTTAAACATTGTAAAAGAATAAAGTAGTATTTGTAGAAATACAGATTTTTAGACATTATTTACAGTTTTGTTCCCTACTTTCTTTTGTTTTATGTAAATTAATGTTTGAAATGTGATTTCAAATGTTTTAAATTATGCTTTAGTAATAATTTGATTTTTCTTTTTCCTTAGTTTACATCATTGTCTTTCAAATAATGACAAATATTTGTAAAACATTTTTTTAAAATACACATTTTTATGGATATCCCATTTTGCAATTCTTTTTGTACAGATTTTTTCTTTAACATAACAGATATTTTTTAATCACATTTTTTTTCATGATTTAAATACAGTAAAATTGTGTAATTTTACAAACAAATGTAAAAGAAGAAATTAAAAAGTTTTGTAAAAAATTTTCTTATGTAAACTTTATGTAAAATGTTTGACAGTTTTATTTTTAGTCAACATATAAATTAATATTTTTTTCTTGTGATTTTACAAAATATTATCCATGATTTAACCAAAAAGGAAAAGGAAAAAATTAAATAAAATAATTTTCCTTTTTAAAATCCTTAAATATGCTTTTTAATTCAAAATAAATAAATAAATAAATAAAGGCCAGAATCTGTAAATCTGTTTTTTTTCCTCCCTAAATTTAAATAAACCAAAAATAGAACAATTTAACAATCAAGCTTCACAAAACAATAGATTATCATTATATATATATATATACATATACAGTTTGGGTCTGTTGTTATTACATTTTACCATTTTTTTTTGTATGTAATTTAGCAAAACAGAGAAAAATCTGTAAATTGTTCAATAAATCACAGCTAATAAACTTAGATTTTTTTTTTTACAGTGTAAACTTTCTGTGTTGCTCTGAATGTTTTTTTTTTTTTTACAGATTATTCTCGGTGTTCTGTTGGAGGCCTGAAGTTTTCTTCACCTGCAGCTGCACTTAGGCTCAGTTGCATCAGATTAGACCCTCATTCATCCGGGATGCAAATAAACACGATCCGGTATTAAGAGGCTGCAGCGGAAAAGGGGAGTGACGGCGGTGTTGAGTTTCCCGTCAAACCACCTGCGAGGAGCCTCTTAAGGCGCCGGTCCACGGCTCCAGGCAGCACACACACACTCCGGCCGCCCACAGAGAAGCTCCGTCACCCGAATGACCGCAGCTTCAACCGCACCGCACAGTTTCCGTCTGAGCATGGAGAGCCGGATCAGACCGCTCGGCCTGTCCGCCGCCGGCCCGCTCGGAGGCCTCCAGGTGCCTCCGTCCTTGCTGCGGCCTCCTCCTCCGCCTCCTCTCTTCCTCCGGGCTTGCAACCCGGCGCTGGAGAGGGGATACCCGCGGACCCCGAAGTGCGCCAGGTGCAGGAACCACGGCGTCGTGTCCGCGCTCAAAGGCCACAAGCGCTTCTGCCGCTGGAGGGACTGCGTGTGCGCAAAGTGCACGCTGATAGCGGAGCGGCAGCGGGTGATGGCCGCGCAGGTGGCGCTCAGGAGGCAGCAGGCCCAGGAGGAGAGCGAGGCCCGGGAGCTGCGGCTGCTGTACCCCGGAGGGGACGCGGGGATCCCACAGGGGTCACCGGTAGGAGCCGGTGTTCCTGCAGCCTCCACCGGAGCTGCTCCGTGTTTTGACGTTTTTGGAGCCGAGAACCACAAAGACGGTGAGTTAAAATGATGAAACTGTTATTTTTTCGGTTGATTTGCAGTTTGAGTGAAGTGATAAGCAAAGTTGTTGTTTTTGGAGACTTTTACGCACAACATTTTACGCACAGCTGGTTGCGTAAAACCATGCGCACATTTTCTGTAACACCTGTTTCTCTTTTATCCACATTTCAGATGACAAATTAAACAAGTACAACTTCTATAACGGGTTCATGGGTCGCCCCCTCTTCGCCCCCCGGCTCTCCTCTCCCACCGACCACAAACAGCAGCAGCTGTCTCCCAGCAGGGACGGCTCCGCTCCGCTCCCCGGCGACAGCGCGAGTCCGTCCCCGGTGTCCGACCAGCGCTCAGACCTCACAGACAGCCCGCACAGGTCGCTCTCCTCCTCGGATCCGGAGTCGTCCGGCAGCGAGTGTGAGAAGAAGGACTACCCGAGCCTGGAGCGGGACCCCACCGACATCATGGCCAAGATCTTCCCGCAGCAGAAGCGGGACACGCTGGAGTCGATGGTGAGAACGTGCCGAGGCGACATCGTGAAGTCCATCGAGCTGGTGCTGAGCTCCAAGGACAACAAACTGGACTCTGACGGCTCGTCCGGCCTCCAGGGCGCGCTCAGGCCCTCCGTCGGGCTGCCCGGTGCGCTCGGAGCTCTGGGGAGCAAGTCCGCCTTCTCCCCGCTGCACATGCCTCCGGTGGCGGGAGGAGACGGTCTGTTCGGCCTCGGCCCGCGCCTCGGGGTCAGCCCCCTGCGGCTCGCCTACTCCTCTGCCAGCGGCGGCGTGGCGGGCTTCATGTCCCCGTACATGAGCTCCGGACTGATGCCGATGTTTCCGCTGCGCCCTGCGCCGCTGGACTCGTATTCCTTCCCGGGGATGATCCGGGACCTGTCGTACCTCCAGAGCAAAGAGTCAGTGTGCAGCTCGGGCCTTTACACCAGACTGAGCAGCGACAAATGACTGAATCATCAAACATTATAATGTAAAGATTCTTCACCTTCCAAGTGCCTGGAACAGTTCATATTCTTCTCAAACTTGCCTGTTTTTTTTGAATAATGTACATTTTGTAAATATTGTTTATTAATAATAAACATATTTTGTTGTTTTAGAGACTGTGTTCATCATTTTGTGCAAATATCATCATCTACACTGAAAAAACTCACTTAATGTGTAAGTTTTGGACTTTTTAATGCCTAATAGTGGATATATACATGTGCAAAAAACCCCGAAATTGTCTATAAATAAGATTGAATCATGTTATATCACAATAATCAGAGTTAATAGAGCAGAAACAGGATCTTATTAAATGGCTTTTATTGAAGGATTTTATGTAAAAAATGTTTTCTGTCCACATGCTGTTGTGAGTGAGTGAGTTTTAACATGTAAATATACATCAAAATCTCTATATATCCATATTTCTTTTTTAAAAAGTCAGATGAAGTGACTTCCTAAAAGCCTCTGCATGAACAAAAACAGTGAAAAATCCAAAAACGACTAAACAAAAACTTCATTATTTAGACCGATCCTCTACAAACATTCCTGTTTTCTACATGTTGACTCCTGCTCATCTTTCCTGCTTCACTCTTGAAGTCAACATTTGTGGCTTTGACTCAAACGTTGCAGCAATTATTGGAAGAAAAAGGCACAAAATAAAGTCAGAGTGAAATAAATCCGGTGATTCTTCAAGACAAACTTTTAATTTGTGCAACACTTAATGACAAATAGCTCCAAAACGAATAATATCCCCATCACACCATACCACAAATGCATTTGTATTGTAGTAATACACATATTTATACCCATTTATTTATAAGAAGTGGCATAAATCAGTCAGTATTCATATATTTGTGAGGGAAATCCACACTTTAGCTCTATTTTGTCAACATATATCAACAATAATAGAATATAATATATATGTAATATTAGTTTATCTATATCTAAAACGATAAAACCAGAAATTCACCCCCTGTAAAGCACAAATAAGTAATTATCCTGAAATGTTTGCGTTTATTCCCTTTTTGAATTTCAGCCTGTTGCCCCCTTATCCCCTCGCTGCTGCCTTCTCACTTGAGATTGGCCCAACGACTCACATGAACCTCGACCGGCAGCCAATCGGACGCCTCCGGGGCGTCACATGACCGCATGTTTCAGGAAGCGACAACATGGCGAGTTTAAATGTTTGAATTGGACTTTCAAACAGCTTTTAGCGGGTTTTTTATGACGCAGGAGGCCGAGAGTTCACCGCTTCGGACTCGGACATGCGTTTCCAAGTCATCGTCGCTGCTGTCTTCTGGTCTGGATTCGTGGAGTCGCGGAAAGTGAGAGGAATATCCTCGTCCTGTAAGTTCACTGTGCCTCCTTTTAGCTTGAAGCTACAGTTAGCTGTCATGATGTTTGTGGATAATGCAGCGTGTTGTAGCTCTAACAGCTGTTTAGATTGGACACAGATGGCTTGTTACAGGTTCCTCTGAGGCTGTCAAGCTACAGGTGTGTTGAACTGAGCCTGTGCAGTGTGCAGCATCAGCACCACACCTGTAGGTCTGTTAGGAGCATGTCTGTCCTTCACAGGACCCCACTGAGACTCTGATGTTCATGTGTTGCTGCTTTGTTTGGCTTCTAGCTCATGAGTCTGTGCTTCCTCTGTAACAGATAAGAGGTTCTACAAGGAGAGGAAGTCCTTCCTTTGCATCGATGGGTCCAAGATCATCCCCTTTGAGCAGGTGAACGACGACTACTGCGACTGCGACGATGGCTCAGACGAACCAGGTGAGAGGTCGACCTGTGGGCGTCTGTTTGTTCAGGTCGGCCGACTGCGACCTGAGGGGGCGTACGAGGCCAGATCAGAGAGGTGCATGAAGGACGTACAGCCAGAGAGATCAATAAATCAATTTCCTGTCCTGACAGTTCTGTCTGAGTGATACAGTTTTATCTGTAAACCTGTTGAGCTGCTCGTTAGCGTGTTTCCCACTGAACGAAGGTGTTATAATAACGTAATATTTATGCATTTTGTTGTTTCGAGAGCCAGAAAATGCATAAATAAAGTTTTATAGTTGGTCCTGAATAGCTGCTAAGTCCGGTTTAGAAATGGATTTGTCAGTTGGTATTAACACAGAGAATATTCAATCAAAGACAATAATTCCACATGAATTTGGCCAAAAACAAAACTGGAACAGACGCATAACCTTCTTTTTTTTCTCACTGTCTGACATTAAATCAGACTAAACTCTTCCTGTTTCAGATCAGTCAGGATCACCAACATTATTTCTATTTGCTAAACGCCAGAATAATGAGAGAGAGAATTATTTATGACTTTCTTCAAAGTCAGAAGTTTACATCCACTAAGATGCCTTCAGACTATTTGGGAAAGCCCAGATGATGATGTCATGGCTTTGGAAGCTTCTGATTGGTTAACTGACAGCATGTGAGTTAATTGGAGGCTCACCTCAAACATGCTTCCTTTTGTCACCACGTGGGAAAATTATGCTGAAAAGATATGTGGAGCAACAAACCTGACTCAGTTCCACCAGTTCTGTCAGGAGGAACGGGCCAGAACTCATCAGACTGTTGTGAGAAGCTTGTGGAAGGAAAACGTTTGACCCAAGTCATAGAGTTTAAAGGCAACGGTACCAGATACTGAGGAGATGGATGGAAACTAAAACTCTCTCTCTCTTTATTCTGGCGTTTAGCAAATAGAAATAATGTTGGTAATCCTGACTGACCTGAAACAGGAAAAGTTGAGTCTGATTTAATGTTAGACGGTGAGAAAAAAAGGTTTTATGTCTTTTTACAGTGGATGTAAACTTCTGTTTTTAATGCTTTTCTCTTTGCATTCCTCTGATGCGTTATTCGCAGCAACAGTTTTGCTTTTTTACCGTCATAAATTCTTCATAGCTTCATTATAACAACCTGCTTCTCTGGACTCGATCAAAATCCTTCGGTCCATTTTGTGTAACAGACGAGTCAAAAGCTGCATCAAACGCCTCCTTTTAAATTTAATCACACATGAAGTCTGATAAATAAAACCTGGTGAGCAAAGAAAGTTGATAGCAGCTGTTATGACACCAGATGATTCAAACCTGGACGAGGTCATGAAGAACAAAACTATAATCCTGATCGATCCATGTAGAGTTTAACTTTCATACTGTGAATATAGTCAGAGGTTCAGACCCATGAATGAACTGGAGGGTGGAAATGTTGTCGCTTTTTAATTTTTCTGTCATTTCTGAGCGTCAGAACTTCATCAGTTCAGCAGATAGACACATGAAACACATCTGAGGTCTGTTAAGAACCGACACCAGATCAGTTCTACATCCATCCAGTCACCGTCTGAACACTGGATCTGGTTTTTATTACCAGCTGGTAGCATCAGTATTATGGGATGTATCATAGTGTGAACAGTTTAATGTCTACGTCATAGAGTCATAGAAACAATCATCTGGATGTGTTTCTGGTTTCTGATCATTCACCGGAGAAAACTTTTTCTCTTCTGACCACGACGACCACAGTGAGCTCATAGTCCTGACAGTGAAGCACGGCGGTGGCAGCATCATATGTGGCTCGAGAAAGTGCATTCTGGGTAAACTTTCAGAGCTCACGTGTGATGGTGGTGGTTGGTCAGAACCAGTTCTAGACAATGAAAGGAACATTTTACCATCATTTGATACCAGCTGATCATCTTCTCAACTTGCTTGACGCCCTAAACGTCAAATTTGTGATTCTGTTCACTCATGATTCCTACATGAACTTAAAAAGTGTGAAACTTGGACCCACCTCTGTGTACTTCAAGTTCTAGACAATGAAAGGATCATTTTTACCGACATCTGACACCATCATCGTTTTCTAGACACGATTCCTTCTGTGTCACAATAATGTCCTGATATAAATAAATGTTAACACTTCCTGTGAAATGTAGAAACAACTTTGGTTTTCATGTTTTATAGAACAGTTTAACTCTTCGATTAACCAATTTGCAGCATTCAGAGCTCGTTGAGAGTCTTTAGATTCTCCTCTGATGGAGTTCAGTTCTGGTTCTGCCTCTTTGTTCTGTTTCCGTCCTCAGATTGTGAACAACAATAATTATTTGTAAGCTTGGTGTCTTTTCTTTGGGCAGAAAATGATGTTGCAGCAACGTGTTTGACGTCCTAAAACGTCATGTGTTCATCTGCTGAAGTTCTGAGGCTCAGAAATGATGGAAAAGGCACAAAACTTCAACCCCCTGCTCAGTATTTTAAAGGGTCCGCACTGTAAAAATGTTCATAGTGTGATGGTAAAACTTTGCACGGCTTCATCAAATGAATTGAACTTGTTGTAGATAAAATATCAGCTGATTTTATGGGGGTCAGGTGGGAACTTCCTTTAGATTTGGTTGATTTTATACAGAACGGAAACTGCTGTGAACAAAAGGTCGAGGCTCGTTTTTGAGTCCTAAACAGGTGAGTTTAAGCTAAAAGAACCCAAAGTACCTGCATGCTTTGAACAATAGAATACTTGATAAGTGACACGTTTAATGCGACTTTATGTAACCCTTGTTTCTGGCTCCATCCAGGCACCTCGGCGTGTCCTCGCGGCCGCTTCTACTGCACCAATCTGGGGTTCCGGCCGCATTACATCCCATCGTCACGGGTCAACGATGGCATCTGTGGTAAGGCTGTGGTTTCGTGTTGGGTTGTCGTGGCTTCAGCAGGAACTTTCTAGAACATTACGAGTGAGAATTCGCTCGTTTTTTGTTTTTTTGTTTTTTGGTGGAAACCTTAGAAATCATTTCCTCGGCTAGTTTTGAGATTTTTCGTCAAAATAACTTCTTTCGTTGGGCAAAAAAAAAAAGAAGTTCTGCTTCCTCTTTGTTCCTCAGACGTGGATTCACATTTCCTTGATGCCGACGCGCTGACATGTTGACGCACAAACAAACAAAACATGGCCGTCGAACGCGGCTCCGCTCGGCTTTCCTTGAGGAAAAAAAACCCGCCATCCTTTCTTTTATTTTTCCTCTGTTCCGTCTTGTAAAATCTGCCCCTTTTCTCTTCCGCTTTGTGTAAATTCGTGTCTTGTTCCCGTCAGCAGCAGCAGCGGCGGCGGCGACATTAGACGAGCGAAACATGGGAGGAATCAAAGAGCAGTGGGGGAACATTTCCTCAAGCCTCCCTCTCGCCTTTATTCTACTCCCACTTGTCTACCTTCTCCTCCTTCAGCCCGGGCTCTTAATAGCCAACTCGTCGTGGCTTTTTTTCCTCCTCGGCTGCTCGTCGAGAGGCTTCCGTCGCCTTCCCTCTCGTCGGGCTGCCGATCACCGACGGGGTTCTGGGTAATTGAGAAGCTTCGCGCCGGGCCTCCTCTCCTGGGCTGTAACGAGTGGCTCGCGTCAAGAGGAGAAGATCTTCATGTTGGAGGGCGACCAGATGAAAACGTGCAGATGTCAGTGCGGCAGAGTTGATTAAGTCGCTTAACGGGAGGTTTTGATCGATATTGAAAGCTGCTGCTGATGTGAAAAATACACAGAAAGGTCGAAGAAAGTTTAGAGGATATGCAGCTTGTTTCAGATTTGCACCTTTTCTAGCTTTTGGACCCAGTAGCTGTTTTCTAGGAACAAGAAAAGTCCATGAAAATTGGGTAAATGCACAAAAAAAACCTGCTTTACATGATAATTCTGTGTCCAACTGTACAACAAACTGTAAATTCACGCAACGCCAATCACTGCCTTTTATTTCAAATGTACAATAACTTCAGTAAATCATATCAAAGCAGCGTTTTAGCTTCATGCTATCAGTATTTTCCGAGTTACAGGCCCTTGACGGACAAATTTTTATAGTTTTTTGGTATTTTTTAGACAGACTGACCTGAAGCATTTTATCCAGGAAGTCCTAAATTGGTGTTTTGTTGCACCAATAGTCCAAAAAAACACAAATATTAGCTTAACTTCTGTGTATAACAAAGAACAGCAGCAGATACAAGTCTGAGTTTTGTGTTTTTTTTCTTGTAAAATGACTGAAACAAACATTTTCTGTTTGAATAATTCTGTTTATTGACGTGTTGATGATCTGAAGTGCATGAAAACAACTTGTCCCTGTTGTTTTGTCCCCTCTGACTTGTCGTTTGCTTCTGTTTCCACCTGATCATTTCATTTACAGATTGCTCACCTCTCCTTGCTGATGTTTTTTTATTATTATTTTTTTGGTTTTAATCCCCTGCCTCGGTTTCTCCTGTGTTTCCCGCCAGACTGCTGCGACGCCTCAGACGAATACAACAGCCCCGCTCGCTGCCAGAACACTTGCTGGTCAGTCGAATCGAAACTGAGATTCAATATTTGTAGAAAAAAGCAAAACACATGCACACTGAAAACACACAGAGACATGATTGTGATGCAGATGTGCACCCAGTCCAGTGGTAGATTCATTAAAATCAGTATTATTTCTCTAAAATTCCTGCTGCTGTTAGTGGACAGCTACTTTTCTCTGCTGCACCGGCGACTCTTGGCCACCAGGGGGCGTGGTGCCGCCACGATTAAAACCCTGGTCACACTTGTAATGTGCAGCATCAGAGCAGAGTTTATGTGTTAAAGGCAGCTTCCTTTAAATACTATTTAATGTGAACAGGTTATAAATGAGGTGCTACACAGATGTATGACCACCGTACACGATGCAGCCTCTAACATGCTAACCCACTCCCTCCTCTATGATTTCACCCCCTCGTTACCTCCTTACGTTTTCCCCCCTCACATTGTGCATTTGCCAGACTTCAGAAAACAATTTATCTCGGCCACAGAGACCTTGTTTACTTGTCTATTTTGGATTCCTGCTGCATCGAGAGGCCCTTAAAGAAAAGAAAAAAATAAAAAATATAAAATTGGATCGCGCCATCTCGGCGACCGTGGCGGGGGTGGCCGATGTTTTTCTCCGGTAATGACGAGGAAACCGTGTGTCCTCTCTCTCTCTCCTCCCTCTAGGAATCTGGGGCAGAAGGAAAGAGCCTTCGTGGAGGGCCAGATAAGGACCCTGGACGAGGGTTTGCGACTCAAGCAGCAGCTCATTGAGGAGGGAGTTCTGCTGTGGAGGGAGAAACAGGTAGAGCAGAGTTCAGCCCAGTTATTGTGCAGAGGACCGTCTCATGCTGCGACTGTTCAGAAACGTACACTAGAAACCTATAAGTGGACTCCATAGTGGAACAATGGCCTCTTTATGCGACGTTTCCAATTAATTTGAGGGCAAAACAAGGCGGCTAATCTTAGATTGTTCAAGATGTCTGAAGTGTAGGAGCTCCAAACTGATTCCTAAAAACATTTCAGTGGCCCAAAAAGCACAGTGATGCCCAACTGAATGGGTTTCTACGTCAAATTCACAGCAGTTCTTGCAAAAAAAATGCTACCAGGATGCTAACAGGTGGCCTATGCTAACATGCTAATATTAAGCAACCTCCACCTCATGGTGGCGCTAGACTATAAGTCACTAAAACACATTAGTCATCTGTTAGATTCTGAGATATTTGCTGCTCTGGAGGAAGAAACAGCTGCACTGGATTCATGCTATTATGTTGTGTGCAGTTACAACAGAGGACAGAATCAGGGTTTAGCCGTCAAAACATCCATCTGCTTTTACTCATGCTGCAACTGTGGTGTGTTGGGACGGCACAAAATGTACTCTGGAACCAGTAAGTGGTCTAAAGAAGGCCTTTATATACAGAAATTCAGCTGATTCTGTAGGCCAGGAGAAAGCTGCTAAGCTTAGATTGTTCATAAAATAAGATATCTGAAGTGTAAGAGCTACTGCAGCGAAAAATATCGGAAAACTGATTCCTAAAAACATTAAAAATTGCCTTTTGGGCCCCAAACGTACAGTAACATCCAGTTGAGTTGGTTTATGTATGAATGGACAGCAGTTGTTGGAACAAAATGCTACCAGGATGCTAACAGGTGCCCAAAGACTATGCTAACATGCTAATATTAAGCTAGTACCAACAGCAGATGATGAGCTTTAACCTCATGGATGCGCTGGAACCAATAAGTGGTCTCTGTAATCAGAAAATGGCCTATTTCTGTGTTTCTACGAATTCCTTTGTCTGGAGAAAATTGCTAACCTTGTTCGAAAGTAAGATGTCTGAAGTGTAGGAGCTACCAGAGTGAAAATATTGGAGAACTGATTCCTAGAAAACCTGAGTGGCCCTGAAGTGTAGAAACATCCAACTGAAGTGGTTTCTGTGCCAAATACGCAGCAGTTTCTTGGAACAAAATGCTACCAGGATGCTAACAGAAGCCCAAAGACAATGCTAACATGCTAATATTAAGCTAGTACCAACAACAGATGGTGAACTTCAACCTCATAGTGATGCTAAAATCAAATATTTGGTCCCTACAGTCTGAAAATAGCCTATGTTCTGCATTTCAACTCAATCCTTCAGCTAGCAGAAAGCTGTTAACCTTAGGTTGTTTGAAAACTAAGATATCTGAAGTGTAGGAGCTGCCGTAGCGAAAATATTGGCCAACTGATTCCTAAAAACATTAAAAATTGCTGCTATTTCCTCCAAAAGTACAGTGACGCCCAACTGAGTGGGTTTCTGCATCAAATTTACAGCAGTTTCTAGGACAAAATGCTACCAGGATGCTAACATGTGGCCAAAGACAATGCTAATATGCTAATATTAAGCTACTACCAACAACAGAATGTGAACTTCAGCCTCAAAGTGATGCTAAAATATCTATAGTCTGAAAATAGCCTATATTCAGCATTTCAACTTAATCCTTCATCTAACATGCTAATATTAATCAACCTCCACCTCATGGTGGCGCTGGAGGATAAGTCACTAAAACACATTAGTCATCTGTTAGATTCTGAGACATTTGCTGCTCTGGGTGGAGAAACATTGGAACAAAAAATGCCACCAGGATGCTAACAGGTGGCCAAAGACTATGCTAACATGCTAATATTAAGCGAGCGCAAACAGCAGATGGCGAAAATGATTAACGTGAACCTCGGAGCGTCACCGGACTCATTAAAATACATTGTTTGGGAGATTCTGAGATATTTGTCGTCTGTCTGTTGTTGGAAAAAGATGCCCCTGAAACGATGACACGTGCTCCCGCTTCCCTCAACACGTTTAATTAACTTTTCACCTCATGGACACGGCGGCGGCGGCGTCATTACCTGGCTATTTGGCCAACACACCTGATGGAGGGGGACGCCGCCGGGGTTAATTTGCTTTCGTGTGCTCTGAGGATTCCCGTCCTGAGTTTTGGATCGCACGTGTTGGCGACGCCTGCTGCTCCTGTCGTCGGCGGTTCCTACCTCGGAGACGCTCGCCGCTGTCGAGCTGTCAAGAAGACAAAAAAAAAAAAAGCAATTTTCCCGCCATTATCTCACTTTGATCGCTCCATTTCAGCAGATCAATTCGCGCCGTTTCCTCCCGGTTTAGCATAACAGACCCATCTCCCGTTCTGATTCCAGCGCTCGCCGCTATCCCTAACCCGTAAACACCCGCCTTATTCTCCTGCTTTGCATTTTATGAGCGCTCCAGCCGTGACTTCTCTGCTTCGGATGTGCGGCGGCTGTAATTCTCCTCCGTTTTTAGCCGAATTAGAGCTCGGTACAAATTAAACTTCTCCTGAGATGTTTGTCGTCTGCGGCTCGGCGTGTAAACACAGTGGACAAAGCAGTGTGGACCTGCTGCAGCCTCTCAGGCCTCGTTTTTCCTGCCTCGCTTATGTAAGAAATCGCTTAATTTCAAGGTATTCCGAAGCAATTTACGGCTCTGTTTGTGTGTTTTCTAAAAGATTGCCGGCGCCTGTTTAAAATGCACGCAGTGAAAGATTGCCACTTAACGGAGATTTGACTGAAGGCCGCTTCTTTCCTTTCCTTTTTTTATTCCGTCACCCTGCAACCCTGCGTTCTGTTCTGGTTTCCTGCTCCTTCCTGTTCTCTTGTGTGGCGGCTGATTGGCAGATCGAGGCCGAGGCGTCGCCCAGAACCTCGCGGCCCCGTCGCTCTCCGTGATCCTCTCCTCTCGGCTCGCCTCCGTCGACGTGGCGGGGTCGCCTCGGGGGGCCGGAAACCCTCGAGGACGAACTCGTCCGGCGGTTCGGGGGTCAGAGGAGAATCTGCTGCTGAAGGAACGGCTCGCCGGAAAACTTTTTAATCACATTTAGAAGCCTTTTACGCAACATGCAGAAACAGGAGAGCTGCTGCTAATTGAAAACAAATTGGTGTTCGATAAAATCCTCTTTCAGGAGATTTGTGATTATCTTTCTGCTGATTGGCCCACTTTTAAGAGAACATCTTAAAGCAGGAAATTATGTGCAGGATCTGCTTCTTCGCATCCACAAAAATCTACCTTCTCCCCTGTTAGAAACACTGATTTTTGTTTTCTTCCTGTCCAAAGAGATCAGCTCAGCTAAAGATGCTGCAACAGCAAGAAGTCTCAAAGACAAACTAATGTTTTGGGACATAAACTCAGATTTATGTGCAAGTAGTACGCTGTAAAAAATATATATTTAGTTTTGTTAAATTACAGATAATAGCAACAAATAGTAACAATTAAGAAGAATTTAAACTTAAGTGTTACCCTGAAAAAACAAATCAAAGCTGTAAATGTCCACATCAACAACCAAAGTATTTTTACAAATCGTAATTTGTTCTTTTGCAGAATTACACGACTTTTTGCTATTTTACAGTTTTTTAAAAACTCTCTTAAATTAGAGATAACTACTGAAATTGCAGAAAAATATGTTATTTGATATGTTAACTATTAAAAAAAAGAAAAATAAATGGATAATGTCTACATCAAAAATCTGTATTTTATTTTAAAACAAATGATAATTTGTTGTTTGACAGAATTTAACTACAAAATTACTATTTTTTAAATCAGAAAAAAAATTATGTAATTATTTTACAGATATTTACAATTATTTTTTACAGTTTTTTTCATTTACAGTTATAAGCATAACAGTATTCCACTGTTTTCTGCCACATTTTTTCCTGTTTTGTTAAATAGCAAATGACTTGTAAAATTTTTTAAAAAGTATTAATTTTCATGTTAAAACAGTAAAAAATTGAAAATAACGTCCATTTTAAAATGTGATTATTTCTACAAATTTTGTAATGTAAATAAACCATGAAATGACAATTTTACTGTATTTAAATCAACAACAAAAAAAATATTTTAGAGATATTTGCCGTTAACAAAAAGAGAAATTTTGTATAATAAGGATTTCCAAATGGTAGAATTTTATGACTGTTTATTTATAGATTTTTTCCCCCTGTTTTGTTTAATTACACATAGTAAATATATAAATTTACATATTGATTGGAAAAAACAAAACACCAATAGTAATTTCTTTCTCAGTGTATGACTGAAAAATTGCTGCATTGAAACTCACTAAAAATATCATCATTCAACAGATAATTTCACTGTTTTTTGCAGTATTCCACCAGTTTTTAACATATTTTTTTTGGCTGCCAGATTATACATTTTTTAGAACAACTTTTCTTTCCACTGTGTGATCATTAGCTATCGGTGGGAATGTTCCAATCTGATCGATCAAGGCACTTTTTAATTGATCCGTACAAACCAAAGCCTCTATCTATGTGTTTCTGACTCTGTCTGGAGCTCATTCAACGCCACACAAGTCTCTGTCACGGTGCTCGTTGCCTGATAAACCCCCACTGCAGGGTTTCTTTGTCTCCTGGAGCCTCAGTTCATCCTAAACTCTGAGTCTGACGTCAGAGTTTGTGACGGTGAAGGAGCAGCCTGGATGTTTCTCTGAGTGCGTTGCTGCTCAGTTGTCGAGCACATGCGCTGCAGTGTGTATTATCTAGTAGACAGCTCGGGACAAGTTATTATTTTTTTAGGTGTTTTGTACTTTATTTGGAACTTTCTACATGTTGTGGGTGTTATTCAGAAGTAAATATGTTCCCGTACTCTCATAATGGAGCCCATAAATCACTGAGGGTGGCTAAGCGAGCAGCGTGGCCTAGAAAGGTAGCCATCCCGAACCGAACCACGCCGAATCCATCACCGCATTATGAGAGTCTCCGAGGAGGGATTGCGAGGCAGAGTCGACACACACACACACACACACACACACACACACACACACACACACACACACACACACACACACACGCCGGCAAACAAGGCGCTGCTGCTCTTTCATATTAATTGGTCCATTACAGAGAGTGATGATAGGTTACGCTCGGCTGTCAGAAGCTGTCATTTTTTGGTGTGACAGCAACACCTCCCGATGCAAGAGATTTAAATGGTCCATTGTGCCGCTCCGACTCAAGTTTTTAGTAAATACACGGGCTGGTTCTGGTCGGGGAGGTAGACGTGACGCCGCTAAACGCAGCGGCCCTAATAATAAAAATCAGCTCCCTGTACGTGTTTGGTAAATTATTAACGTTCTATTGTTATCTGGAGAAAGAAATCAGGACTTTAGAAACCGGCACAATGGTTTTGATTAACGAGGTTCTGTTGATTGGAATTATGCAGAACGCAGGCTGTAGCGCTTTTAGCTAAACGTGTAAACAACGCAGGCTAATGGGAGCTCATTAGCTTCAGTGGATCCAAATCCAGCCAAAGTTTGAATTAAAGGATCAACACCTTTTTATTCCAGTTCAGTTCTGTTTTACTGCCTCTTATGCAACAGTTGCTGCAATATTTGAGTAGAAACTACAAATGTTGCCTCCATGTTGGTGTCTGCGATCGGTTTCTGAAAGTTAACCAAACAAATACCGTGTCTTACCTGTACGTGCTCTAAAATATCCATCCATCCATCCATCCATCCATCCATCCATTCTACAATCCATCCATCCATCCATCCACCCACCCACCCATCCATCCATCCATTCTACAATCCATCCATCCATCATTTATCCATCCATCCATCCATCCATCCATCCATCCATCCATCCATCCATCCATCCATCCACCAACCACTTAATCCTCACTGGGATCACGGGGGGCTGGAGTCTATCTCTAAAATATAATGGTTTAATTTATAAAAAAAACCCCCAAAAAGCAGTTTGCATCAGTTATGACAATTTATGAAATTAAGTTCAACCAACAAGCTACATAACGTGAGTGGAATTAGCTTCCAAGGTTTTTTTAATCAGTGATTCCTTCGTGTTCGGCAGCATAAAGCCAACATTTTTTTTTGTGGATTACTCATAAAAATGAGGTTGTTCCAACTAAGCGACGTGTGCAATTAAACCAGAAGATCTGTGATGAACTGTAGCTGAACGCTGCTCGTCTCTCTTCAGGCCCAGCTCAGAGAACTCCAGCAGGTGGCCGAAGACCTGCAGATCAAACTGGAGGAGCACCGGAGGAGGAAGCACGAGGCCGAGCGGCTCAAGGAGCAGACGTTGAAGGCTCTGGCGGCGGGCGACAGCGGTAAGGCTCACACCACTTCAACCCGGTTCAAGTCCATTTTTTTTCATTTCACAGTCGTAGCGAGGCCGTCATTGCAGCTTCCTCTTTGTCCCAGCTCTTCCTCGAACAAAAGTAAATTAACCTCGGAGGTGCAGGTTAGCAGCCGGGATGACGAACGGGTTAAACAGCGCCGACGCTGAAGCGAACGGAGGGGATTGCATTCCCTCAGCTCTCCTTCAAAACCTTCAGAGAGGGGTTTGCTTATGACTCACAGGAAAAGTCCCTTATCGCTGCGAGCACAAGCTGCCTCGGCGCTTTAAAGCCACGCCGGGCCGTGTGAATGCACAGGAAGCGGTGAGGCCGGCCTCAATCATCTTCAGCGCCGAGGATTTGGAGTCATTAAGCGTGTGGACGGATGAAATTAGATTTTTTTTTTTTTGAGATCGCGGTGGAAATATTTAAAACTCTGTGTTTGTCTGACGCTTCCTCGTCAGGTTTTCTGTGTTCCAAGCTGATTGTACGACTTCAAACCGGCCCTCCAGTGAAAGTTTCGATTGCATTAGAGGTCGTTTGCCTTCCTCTGAGCGTGCATCCATCACGCTTCCTGACCTTTGCTGCTCGTCGCAGGCTTCAGCCCTCCGACGATCCTCGGCCTGTCATCCTCTGCTCCCATTACTGCTCATCTTCGGGGCGTAGCAGCCATCCATTTTCATTTGGGCGGTGGCGGCGGCGGCGTTGGCATGTCTCGTCCATGTTGGCGATCCATCCACGGCGTCATTATGCACGTCTGATCAAAGCGCTGCAGAAGTTTCCTTTCTGCAGATGCTTGAATTTCAGCGACTAAGCGTTAATCAGCTGCTATTATTTAGCTCATGCAGCCTTCATGTACATTTTGGTTTCATCCTTGCAGTTACAAAATGCACACAGCGATCATGGCGCCGGTATTCTTTCCCCAACCTGTGACTTTACATTTGATGGAACTTTAAGTGTGATTCGGCCCTGAGCTTGTTTTTAGCGCCGTTTCAAAAGGAGCAACCTCAGCAGGGGAGTTACTACCTTCTTTTTTTTGTTTTTAATTGCTGTTTTTATGCCTCTGCGTCAGAGGCATTTTGTTGTTAGTCCATCAGTACGTCGGTACAGTCGCTTCATTACTCTGAGCGCGATAGCTTCTGCAGGCCCTCGAAGGAATTTCAGCAAATTTGGCACCAAAGTTGACCTGGACCTGAGGATCACATGGATAGGTTTTGGTGGTCAAAAGTCTCTGTGAGCCAACTCAGCAGGTTTTTTGGGCACAAAATCCCCAAAATGGGCTCCATTGTGGCTGCACAAGAGCAGGTAGTTGCTCATAACGCCAACAACATGCAGTTCGAGTTAGAATAAAGTATGAAATACCAAAAACTAGGAATCAAGATTATTATTTTTTTTTCCCAAATTCAATTTGAATCATCCAATGTTTAGTACCTGCTGATACCATTTTTCTAGATAACACACTTCATGTATTGTAGATTAGTTGTAAATAAGTTTAGTTGTTATAAATATGTAATCTAAGTCAAGAAAGTTGTGGTTTGTTGTAAAAATCTGGAGAAGTTCTTGACACATCAATCTAAAATTTCCCAGATGGCTTTTTAAACGTCCGTGGTTTAAAAACGTGTTCAGGCAGGTCAGAGATAGTTCAGGAGCAGAAGGAACCTGACGATTTGACAATAAAGTTTATCAAAACCATCTCAGGTCTGTAAAGAACTTCAAACATATACTATTAACTAAATGCCCACGGGTTCCTCTGCGTCGCCGTAACTCTCCTACATCGTGTAATTTTGTCATCATCGTGAATGTCACGGCAGAAAACCAACAATTAAGAAGCTCTTTTTATATCACACGAGTGTCCGACCCTAAGAACCTGGGAATTAAAAAAAGACCCTTAAACTCCCCAAACATCGAGTTTCTTGAGTTAAACGTAGGAAACAAGACAACAAAGGTGTTTTTTTTTAACTTTATGACCTGTTTTCAAGCTTTTTAAGGGTTATTTGATAAACAGGAGTCAAAGTCAAAACATAAAATACAAAACACGACACTCGTTGATGTAAATACATGATTACGTCGTGTTCTTCTATGAGCTGTTCTACTTTGCAAACCATTTTGGAGGATAAATCCTCATTGACTAACAAAGGCGGTCACGTGCGCTAGCTGCAGGAAACGTTCCCCCCCTTCATGCCATTGGTAATAAGCTGTGGGTTCACCACGAGGTCTCTTCCCTCTTTAATGATGTTTGCTTGATATTAACCCCGTCGTATCCGAGCGAGCTGCGTCTCTTTAATGACGCGTCCTGATATGCAAAGCTGCTCCGGCTCCGGGTTCACCCACAGTTTGAGGGGATTTCCTCGAGTTCATCGGTAGTCCACCGGGCGACCCGGTTTCTAACCACCTCTGCTTCCACTCGTGTGCGTTTACGGATGGCACGCATTAAAAACGAGATGGCGGAGGCAATTCCTCGCAGGGCTTTTCACATTTAAATAAACAGTGTTTGTGTTTTTTTTTAAACAGCCATTAGTACGACCAGAGACGCCATCAGTGGAGTTTAGTTCATGTCCTGCCAGTTTGCCTTTTGGGAGTCGTCCAATCTCAGCTCTGAATAATGCAGCAAACGCTTATTTTATTATTGATCGCGCCGCCTTTTTTCATATTATGTGGGAATGTGTTGGAGACGGAGCTGATGCTGGATGTTTGATGCTGATGTCGACTTTTAGGGAGTCAAGCAAAGAAATAAACCAAATTCTAAGAGATTTTCAAATCAGATGGCGTCACGGACGTAAGCAGAACCTTCACAGAGGTTCTTCTTCCTGTTCTCAGGCTACAAAACTGGAAGATAATGGTACTTAACACACCACAGCGTATCATTATTGTCATTATTATTGTTAGGAATATTGATCGGAGCAGCGCACCAACCCTCACGGGGAAACAGATGGAAGCAAAATGGAGTCTGTGGTGCAACAAACTGCAAAAGTAGTCAAATTTATCTTTCTACTTTGGTGAAAGCAGTTTACTTTAGTGGATTTTTATCAAGTTGAGATTACTTTTGTTCCTTTTAAACTGGAATTTTTAGTTGGTTTTACTGCTGTTTTAGCGTTGATGCAACTCAACTGTTGTTTTCTTTGAGTACGATTACGTTTAAATCTCGTCGGAAAATCACGTTTTACATCTTATGTATCGGTAAAGCAAATACTTGAGCAGGAAAAACTGAAAACTTCCGGTTGACTTATTATTATTTAAGTAGATTCCAACATAAACCAGTGACATTAGTTTGAATTATTAACTCAAGTTGGATAAAGTAAATTAAATTGTACATTACCGACTGAGGCTGTTCCTTTAGGTTGGTCCAACAGCTTTAACGAGACTTTAAGAGAGATTTAAATTAACTGTTTATTTGTCAACCGGGCTGCTTTTGAAGATTTAAAATAAACATTTCATACGCTTGCTGCTTTCTAGCTACGATAAAACTGTCGACGGCCATCTTTTCTGGCAATTTATTTCAGAATATCATGAAAATAAACACGATTGATGCATAAAATAATGTTTGATTTACTTGTTAACACATTTTTTATGCTACTTTAGTGCTTTTCTACGAAGCAGAATACAATAAAATACGGATTTACTGTCATTGTTAAGCAACATGAAAACTCTTTTGGCTAGCAGCACACAACGATAGAACACAAAGTCATTACAAAAATAAAAATAGATAAAAAGGAAATAAAATTGCACTGTGTAAGAACAAACTAGCAGCAGCAATGGCTAGCAAAGGCTCAGAAAGGATCTATTTTGTTTTTATTTTGGAGTCGGTGCTTGTTGTCGATGGTTTTTCTAAATCTGTTTAATTCAAATCTTCCTCTAATTTGTTGAAATAGTTGAAACTCACTTAGGAAACGTTAAAAACATTGGATTTAGTGGAATTTACGACCACGTTAAAGCAACAAATTATGAGTTTTATACTCTTCTTATGCTGTTATTGTGCTGCGTTTTGGTTTTCTTCCCTCCTAAACGTCCATCTGTCTGCTTCTGTAAATGCACCGTTTACTTCATCTTCCAGTATTTACGGCGTCTACTCGTCTCGCTGAAGCCCTCTGATCTGTTTCCATTTCAAAGCTCATCTTCTGGGAACATCTTTGCGGTGAGAAAAGGTGTGTTTTCGTCGCCTTTTTCGAGCGGCGACGCCACAGCGAGGCTCTGACGGTGCGTTCCATTTTCTCCGCTCTCTTTGTGCTTCCTTTATTTCGCTGATATCGCCGGGGCAACATGGGCGGATGACTGATGGCGTCCATTAGCGAACGCAGCCTCCTATATGTGCCATCGGCCCGAAGAGCCTTCCATCGGTTTCCCCTCGTTCCTCTCACCGTTTCTCTTCCTTCCTCCTCCTCCTGGTTGTTTTTCTGCAGCTCTGCGGTGGAGGCAGGGATGAGGCCATTCCTCTTCCTGCTTCTGCGAGGACGGGTCGAGAATGTCAAGCATTGTGTTGGGAATAGACAAAAGGGATTCGCCGCTAATGTGACGGATGTACATATGTGTGTGTGTTGCAGGAGGATATTTTAAAAAAAACCTCCTGAAAACAGCTTTATAAATATGGATTTGCTTTTTACACTCGCGACTGTTACGCTGAGAAGAAAAAAAAAAAATGCTAATTTCACAATTAGCTTTTCTGCAATTAGCGCGGGGAAGGTAATTGCGGCGGATGTGCAATTAGCATTATGCAAAGTGCCTTTTCCCCAGACTTCGGGGCCAATCAGTTTGCCCCCTTTTTCTGCCGCCGGTGTTGCGGGGAGAACTTCCTCTTCCCTCCCACTCCGGTTCTGAATGCGATTCACAAAAACGAATCAGCCGGGGTCACATGCTCGCATAGAGGGAAGAGGAGGGAAAAAAAAAGAAAGGGGTGCTGAGGAAGTTCTTGCGTCTCCTTTTCATCTGCCGGTGAATGTGAACGGAGGAGGAGAGGGAAATCACTGTCATAGCAGCCGTTACAGCACAAAGCCTCCTGATTGCATTCTGGACTCTGACATGCTTTTTTTTTTTTTTTTTTTATTCCTACAGGGAAACCAAATGTTCTTGCACAGCGTGACTGACTCATTGCCTGATTGCCCTCCATCCTCTCTCCCCATATTTTTAAATCCAGCTTCTCTTCTTCTTCTTCTTCCCCCCTCCAGTCCTGCCTTTCTCTCTCCTCAGATGGATTCGTGGCACAGATCGGTGATTAAAGATCAAATCCTGCGTCGTTTTTGTAAAATGAAAACATCCTCGTTATCGTTGCGGCGGGTTCTAATTAAGCAATCAGTTAATTCCGCGCTAACCCAGATGTTTTTTCTTCGTTTTCAGGTCTCAGGCATCAGAACCACACGGTGACCGGCGTTTTCCAGCTACTGGACAGCGATAAAGACGGCAGGTAAATTTATTACGACGCTCGGCCTTGAAGTGTGAATAAAAGTAGACTTTTACATAATAGGGAGCTTTTTTTTTTTTTGAAGGCCACCGGTGATATTTTTATAGCGAAGCAGTTTCCCCAGTAGGATTCTCCTCTTGCCTGGGTGAAAAGGCTTTTGTCACATTATTTAGATTGTGATGAAATCCAATAAAGAAGCATCTTCGGCTCCCGGCCTGTGCCACTTTAGAGACGCACCGAAGAGGGCAGGGGTACTGGGGAGGGTGGAAAGTGGAACAGGGTTGGTGATTTCACATCTACCTTTGTAGTTTAGTGGTAGCAAGTACGAGCCACCAGCGAGCTTCATGGACCGCTGTGAGGATGTCGGTGAGTTTAAGGGGAGGTTTAAGAAAGAAGGACTCGTATTCGCAAAGCCTTCAAGAGAAATTCTACTGAAGTGAAACAAAGACAACATAAAAGATTTAGTGAGATAAAGAAGATCCATGACACCAGATTAAAACTCTGAGTCATCACTCGTGCCAGTTTGACATCAATGTGAACATGGACCAAAACCATTAGACTGATGATGCAGATAAAACACAACATTAATACACAGATGGACACAAGTTAAGTCTCACAGAGATCTCTAAAGTTCAGTTTTAGCTCCATTTTTGTTTATAATTTTTATGAATAATGCTGGGAAGACCACGTCAGCACTCTAAAAATGTTGTTTAGACTCAACAAAACTAGTGAATGCAACAGTTTGCATCAATTTATTGACCTTTTGGTGCTTGTAATTAGAAGCAGTTAGAAAAACACCGGTACAGGCTGTGTTCAGTAACATTTTATATCTATATCTGGTTTCTTGGCCTTCATTAAACATAAGCAGACACAAGCACTGGTAGATTTCCATCCATAAACCAATACTTGGTTAATTTCCTTCTTGTTTGTGTCATTTTCCATCACTTACACCAACTGGTACAACATCTAAATTCCTTTGTTTTGCTCCTTAGTCTTGGGAGAACGTTCAAAACGCACTTCAAGTCCATGAATTTGGTAGATTTTAAAAACCCAGACGAGTGCGATTACTCTTCCTCAGGTGGACTTTTTGAGCATCTTCATCGTTTGGTTGTTTTTAACTTTTGTCATCAGCCTGTTTAGAGTCTTTTGCAGCTTCACGATTGGCCGGATCTCTCGTAAACATCCTCCAGGGTTAAATAAAGGTTGAACAAAACAAACCAAAACTCCTGCACGTACTCATTCAATGTGTTAAATCTTGAAGTCTCAGCACTTGTTGCTGGTCTCAGCCACCCGGGCCCACCGACTCATGATGGGCGTTTAGAAGCGGCCCGTTCATTCTGCTGTGGTGCCTAATATGTGAACCTGCTGCTGCATGATATCCTCCACAACATGCTTGGGGGGGAGCGAAAAGAATCAATACTGCTTAAGCTAACTGGGCATATTCTCCCGGAAAGGAAGCGAGGCCGGGCACGGCGGCGGACTGAAAGCGCTATAAAACATATGGCCGCGTCCAGGACGAAGTGCTGCTGCAGCGATTTTCCACGGCAGCTCTATATATGCCCACTTATGCATTCCGGCGATTGGATGTGTACCATTATTCAGCCTTTCTGCCCCCCCTCCCCTCCCACCAGCCCTGCCTCCATCCATTCACTCCATCCCCTCCGTCCTTAAACAAACACATTACTAAGCTGAAATATCTGCAAGTGCCGCTTATTTCCATGCAGACGTTGTCTCAGCCCGTCAGTCAGTGGATCCGGTGAGCCGGCGATCTCGATGCAGGACGCGTATTGATGCCCATTTGAATAAAGCGCAAGGCGAAGGCTTTGTATGCTAAATCGCCATTTTTTTTCCTTTTCTTCTTCCCCCTGCAGCAGCTCGCACGCCCAGGTGTCAAGCTTGATTTAGCCGCCGTCGTGATAAACGCTAAAGTCACCGCTACACCTGATGCTCGCACATTTGCTGACTCCCGCCCGGATTAGCATGAACGCTGCAGACTCTTTATCTTTACACAGAAAAAAACTGAACTCGGTTTTGTCCCTAATGACAAACGTCCTCCCCGTTCTTAATCCACTCGATTGGAATTGCTAATTATCTTTAATGCAGATCCACAGATAATTGTTCTCCCATTTATACTGGGAGCTGATTTCATTTTTGCGTCCGTTTCGTCACCGATAATTGCTTCACGACAACATTTACTTCTGTTTTTTTCCCTCCATAAAGCTCTGAATGCATTTTGTGACACGCAGAGGAATTTGTCAGAAGCAAAGATGCTGCTGAGTTTGTTTTTGTGCAAATATTAGCAGATGATGCATAAAATAAGGTCCTGCAAGCAGCGGGGAGGGGGATAGTGCTTAAAGGAATACAGGAATATCAGTGGAAAAGTAAAAAATATACAAGAAATATACAGTAATACTGTTTATTACAGATTTTTCTATATGTAGAAATTCAAATGTCACATAGATACTTTTGAATTTGCTCCGTTTAGTCACCGACGATCGCTCAACTGCAAAATTTACTCACATTTTTTCGCCCACAAAGTTGTGAATTCACGCCGGAGCTCGTACAGGAATCTGCAAAGATAAGCTGCAGGTTGAGAGCATATAAAATAAGATAAAATAAGCCCCAGTGTGGAAGTTTGCGGAGTGGATTGTGCAAAAAAATGTGGGGACATTTGTAAAAAAACAAGAAAAATTCATAAGTGCTGCTAATATTTTGCACATATGTCGAAATCCAGATGTTGCACACGGACTATTCTTTACGCAGACAGATCTTTACATACAGTCTAGTTTCTTCTCTAATTGCATTCATCTTGCACCTTTTCAAAAGAGAGTTTACAAATTCTCTTTGACAGACGAGCCGATAGAACAGGCAGTATAACCGATAGCAAGTCAGGCTAATCAGAGAAGCTAAAAGTGGATAAATTAAGCTAAACGTGATAAAAGATGCAACTATAGAAGAGTACAAACCCCATTTGGTGCAGATAAAATACAACAAAAATGCGCTAAAAGAGAGTAGAAGCCACTGTCACATCTTGAGTTTGTAGCTGGCAAACATCGAGCCTGAAACTTTCTTTCCGTCACTTGGCTCTTCGGGGATAAATCCTCGCTCCGCACGTTGGTCATTAAGGTACGTTCTGGCCTTCCTCGCCATCATTTCATCCCGAGCGCCACACACACACACACACACACACACACACGAGTGCAGCCCACTGTGCCAGCTGGCAGGCAGTTGGCAGCCCAGTGCAGGATTAACTGGTACCAGTATGCCGGCCTATAAATAGCGTCGACCAACTGCTTCAGGAAATGAACCATGATGGAGCCTCCCAAAGGCCCACGAACAGGTTGTGCTTTTTATCCCGTCCCCTCTGTCAGGATTTATCGCCGCCTTCCCTAATATTTATGACCGTCTTCCTGCTATAGGTGTGTACAGCTGCTCCCACCATGCAGTGGTTCTATACGCTGTGATATAAGCGACCGCTGCCTTCGTCCTCATTTCCAAGCCACAATGGTGGGGTCCGTCCAGCACTTACCTCCCCAACCCCACCCCCACGCCATTGATCCTCTGTCGCCGAACAAGCCACTCGCTTTGTGCGTTTGCCCGCACTTCCGCTTTTGATGGACTCCCGAGATTGATCCCGGCCAGTCATTATCTCAGCTCAGTTAGCGGCGGTCGAGGTGGAGGAAGGAATGCAGCACCGGGGGGTGGGAGGTGGGAAGGACGGCCGAAGAAAAGATCTGAATGTTTGGAGGATAATGGGTTTGGATTGTACTTGTTGGGCGGCATTGTGCCGCGGAGCTAAAGAATGGACCGAAAGGCAGAAACGATCCGTTAGAGGCGGTCGAAGGAGGGGTGTTGGGGTGGCCCAACAAAAGCAAAAGTCACCACCGAGTTTCAGAATTCTGTTATACTGTTGTAGAGGTGAGCTGGGAAGAGTTAAGAAAGGCTCATTACCAATATCTGGAACCAGTTTACGTTGAATGTAATGTTTTGGCAGGAACCAGTCATTTATAACGAGGCTTCTTCATTAACAACTATAGCTGAATATGTAAAATAGAAATAGTAGTAAATAAATTATCTCCTCTGTTTATGTGGAAACTGCAGTTATGTTCTATCGCTTTTCTTGCCCGCTAAAGTCCACATCTTCAACCATTAATTGTTTTCTAGACTTTCTTTTGGGTTAATCTGTAGCAGCCTTATAGACGTAGCCGCTAGCAGTTAGCATAGCATTAGCCACCGCGAGAGAAGGTAACTTCGTGGTTTGTGGGGACGGTTTCTTGTTCAGCTTTTGCTGCTTTGAGAGGCATTTCCGAGACAACAGACCAATAGAGGAGGCTGAAGTAGCATGTTTAATTTATTAATAATCGGCCAGTAAACATACAGCTAATCGGAAAAAATGCCAAATATATAATCAGTCTGCCCCTAGCAGTGATTCTTTCGTGAATCATCAGGAAACGGATGTGCTACTCTATATGTGGTGCGTTTTTCCTGTTGGAGCTATAATATATTCCATGACGTTGGTGCTCAAAGTTGTTTATAGAAAAAATCGTGAATGAAAACCAGATTTAGTGTTTAGGTTGTGACACCTGGATGGATGTAGAGCTGACTTGGTTGCAGGTATTAACAGAACTCAAATGTCTGTTTCCTTCTCAAAAATGTCAGAAAAACAAAATAAGAATTCCAACCTACACCAGTTCACTTCAAGCACCTGTAGCTAAATATACCCAAGTTATTGTACCTAAAGAATGACTTCATGAGGATTGGCCGTTATTTTGGCGACCAGCATTCTTCATAGTCCAGGAGAAGAGATGCTGTCGTATTCGACGGGGACAAGTTCAGCCAATTTATCAAATCACAGCCAATAAAATGTGTTTTTGTTGTTGCTAGGTTACATATTTTGGTGGTTAACGAGGCAAGGCGGCCTAATTTGTACACGTCATGCACACAAAAGTGCTTCACGACGTAATAAAAACAGTGAAGGACACAGATTTGAAGTTTTAAAATAAACTAAATGATTCACAATTTATAAAATTTAAAAAAAAAATAGAAAAAGAGACGCACAAGTCAAACAGTTATCTCAAATTAACTTTAGCGTCCCGATTGGTCCGAGTAGCAGCACTGGGAATAAGTTATTGAACATCTTGTTTGGAAAGCCCTGTGAAGAGAGCATTACAGTAGTTTAATCTACCAATAAAAGCTGATGGTGAGTCTTTCAAGGTCTTGCTTTGACTTCAGCGACATTTCGTAAGTGGTAGAAAGCTGAAGAAGTTTTTGGTTTGATGCAACCGTGAAAACTTAAATCTGGGCGACACCAAGATGTCTTGGTTGACTCTTAGTCATAAGAGATTGGAGACGAAGCTTTTTGGTGAAAAAGTGCAGCATTCATTTAAAGTTCTGGGTTTTCCGTGAGGTTGAAAAGCGAACGTCTCACGGTACTCCGGTACACGTATACCCGTGAACAGGTATCGGTTTCAGAGGTGATGACCTTGATACGTTCAGCGCATCGTGATGAAACCGGCCCATAATACTGAACAGCTGTGAGGAATACTAACACACTGGTGTTGTAACCCCTACAGTGTAACAGTGGATGAAGTCAAGGCCAGAGTGGTGCTGGTCCACGATGAGGAGCGACTGCTCTCCGAGGACGAAGCGCTGGTGAGTTGTTCTTTATTCATGGAGTCGTGCAATTTTTACCTTCACACTGTGAATATCTTCAGAGTTACTTTTTACGTCATTTCCAAAAAATCCGATAAAAAAAGAACACTTTCTGTTTGATTCAAGGTTGTTGTGGAGTAAAGTTGTCAACATTACAAGCCACCAGCAGAACAAAATGGCCCAAACTAAAGCTTCTCCACAGTCCCGCTGCCCATATTTGGAGTTTCCTCTGACAAAACCCACAACAACAAAACATATTGTACATATTCCATCTGCTGAATGACGGCTCGTCAATTACTCTGCCAGAGGAGATTATCTTTTAAAGCCGCCGGTTCTTATATATTTTCGCTATTGTCGACGTTTCCCCAACAATGCATCGGGCCGTCTTTTTGACTTCCCACATCCGAAAGCTCATTTAATGCTTTCAGAAGACGTGAATCTCCAACAATGGCTCATAAATGTATTGTTTTACACGGTGAAAAGAGGCGAGAAGTTTCCCAAAACAGCTGGGATCTGCACTTTTAAGCAGACGTTCGTCAAATTGGAGTCAGAAGTGCATTTAATGGGGGCTAGTTTCAGCTGTTGGATTAGTGGCGTCAGGACGAACCAGCAGCGTCCATACATTCAGCTCAAATACTGCAGAAAGTAGTTTAAGGAACCTGTTCCCATCAGTTAGTTAAATGCAAAATGCACTGCTTTAGATGAATCTTTTAACTTGCAAACATTATTTTAAAGAGTTGGGTTGCATCAACTTAATATTTTATGTGATTTAAACTTTCATTTTTAAACTAGTTGATGGAAAACTGAAGTTCAGGAAACTTACATTTTTAAAAAAAATTAGCAGTCTGAAATTGTCCAGCTATGTTTAAATCCTGAAGTCAAGGTGAATGAAAATGACTTGAACAAACCAGTTTTATTAAGTTTCCTCAACTTGAGTTTAGTTTTAAATCAACTCGTGCAGAAATTTGAGTTTTAATTACTCATAATATCAAGTTGATGCAACTTTATTGTGTCAAGCCAACCAAATAAAATATTTTATTTTATTAAATCTTGCAGCCATACATTTAATTAAGTGACAGAAATTGGTTTCAAAATAATTACCTTTGATTGTAGAGAAAAAGCTAATTGGTCCAACTTAATAAAGCTTGTTGGTTCAACATAATTTCATTAGAAGTTGTCTCAACTCAAAAAAGATAAATACAAACTACATGAATCATTTAGTTGAGCTCAAACTTTATTTTTAAATGTTTATTTATATAATTAATCAACTTAAAAATGTATCTTTATTATGCTACCAACCATTAAGTAATTTAAAATACCTTTTATTGAAGAGGAAAAGCTAATTCGTTCAAATCAATTTAACTTGTTGGTTCAACATAATTTCATTAGAAGTTCTCTCAACTCAAAAAGATTGATGCAAACTGCAATATTTTTTTAATATTTTTTCTTCTTAATGATTTTAAGGCTCCTCTTCATTGGACCAACCTAATTTTTGTCAACACTACGCGTGTTCAAAACTACATTAATTAATCACATGATGGTTAAGAATTCCTTTTAACTAACATGGAATCAACTTAAAAACTGGTGTTTATGCTAACAGCTCTTCAGTAAACTCCAATGAAGAGGAGGACCTAATTAGATCAACTCAGTATAGTTTGTTGGTTGAACATAATTTCATTACAAATTGTCTGAATTCAAAAACAGATCTAAACTGTTTATTTGTTGACTTTTATCACATGATCTGAATCTAGCATTTGCAGTTTAGTCCAGTCTTCACTTTTCCTGCTCCGATGCTCCAAACAAGCCGATGTGGAGCGTTTACATTCACCGTTCGTCCTCCTGATTGCCTTTTTCTCAGACTGTCGGTGTTTCCTCCACTTGTGTAGAACCGACTTCCTTCTGCCGTCGTTTGAATCCTGAACAGCTCGGTTTCCCCCCAACAGTGATGTTTTTATTTTTTCCCCCTCAAGCTGCTGAAAATGTGTGTTTCACTTTAAGCCTCCTTCTAAGCAGGCAGCACACATCAACAGCTGTAAACAAAATGGGCTCAATTTTACCTCCGTTTAGATGCACCGTCGTACTGGAAAACAGAAACCGTCTGCTGGGTTCTCCCACTGGCAGGCAGCACAAGTTCAGCTCTGATATGAAAACACAGCCAGCGTTGGCTTTTTTAGACATTTCTGTGTTTTACATCAATAAATGTAATAATTTGGTTTGTTTTATGCCATGATTTAGCTTCTTAAATGTAGGAATCAGCTCATTTTCAGTGTTTTATATTATTGTTAGTCAAGTTTTAGATACGTAGTTGTGATTTTTCACTGTTTTCACCTCTTAAATGTAATAATTTGGTCATCGTCTTCATGTTTAATACCACTGTTTAGCTGCTTAAATGTAGGAAATAACTCTTTGTCAAGTACAATGCTACATACTAAGTGTTTTTTAGCTTCTCAAAGGTAAATTAGCTCATTTTCTCTATTTTACATCACTGTTAGCACTGTTAGCAAAGATATAAAGTAGATTATTACACAAAATGCAAAATATGAAGTGGTTTTAACCCTTTCAACGTTGGAAATAGTTAATTTTTGTGTGTTTTGTATCACTTTAAGCACTATTAGCAAAGATATAGCATAGATTATCAAGCAAAATGCGACATATTAGGTGATTTTAGCTCACTAAATGTAGGAATTAGTTAATTTTCTCAACTTTATATCGCTGTTAGCACTATTAGCAAAGATGTAAAGCAGATTATCAATCAGAATGCAAATAGTGTTTTTTAGCTTCTTAAATGTAGGCGTTAGCTCATTTTGTGTGTTTTATATCGCTGTTAGCACTATTAGCAAGAATAGTCCTGTGGACTCAGCACTCGCAGAGGGAGTCAAAGGGGTCAGGTGCAGAGAGGACTGGGTGGCAGTCGAGGGGGGCTGCCTCGACGGCCTGGTCTGCGTACACATCCTCTGGTTGTCGGGACGTGAAACGTCACCTCGCTGGGGGGGAAGGAGCCTGAGCTTGTGCGGGAGGTTGAGCGATATCTAGTGCCCAGACTGGGGACTCCTTTGTTCTACCGGGGGACTTCAATGCCCATGTGGGCAACGACAGTGAGACCTGGAGAGGGGTGATCGGGAGGAACAACCTCCCCGATCTGAACCCGAGTGGTGTTCTGTGGTTGGACTTCTGTGCTAGTCACAGTTTGTCCATCCCGAACCCATTCAACTCCCACCTCTGGGAGAGCTTCTCCCAGATCCCGAGGGAGGTTGGAGACATGGAGGCCGAGTGGTCCATGTTCTCCTCCTCATTTGTTACTGCGGCTTCTCGTAGCTGTGGTCGTAAGGTCTCTGGTGCCTGTCGTGGCTGAAATCCCTGAACCCGGTGGTGGCAGCCGGAAGTAAGGGATGCCGTCAAACTGAAGGAGGAGTCCTACCTGTCATTTTTGGCTTGTGGGACTCCTGTCAGGTACCGGCAGGCCAAGTGTGCGGCAGCTCGTGCGGTCACAGAGGCAAAACTCGGGTCTGGGAGGAGTTCGAGGAGGTCGTCGAGCCTTGGAAGGAGTACTTCGAGGGTCTCCTCAATCCCGCCATCACGTCTTCAGAGACTGTGGACTCGGAGGCGGACTCGTCTATCACCTGGGCTGAAGTCACCAAAGTGGTAAGAAAGCTCCTCGGTGGCAGAGCTCCAGGGGTGGATGAGATCCGTCCTGAGTACCTTAAGTCTCTGGATGTTGTGGGACTGTCCTGGTTGACACGTCTCTGCAACATCGCGTGGTGGTCGGGGACAGTGCCTCTGGATTGGCAGGCCGGGGTGGTGGTTCCTCTGTTTAAGAAGGGGGACCGGAGGGTGTGTTCCAACTATAGAGGGATCACACTCCTCAGCCTCCCTGGTAAAGTCTATTCCAGGGTACTGGAGAGGAGGATCCGACCGATAGTCAAACCTCGGATTCAGGAGAAGCAGTCTGGATTTGTCCTGGTTGCAGCACACTGGACCAGCTCTATACCCTCCACTGGGTGCTCGAGGGCTCATGGGAGTTCACCCAACCAGTCCACATGTGTTTTGTGGATCTGGAGAAGGCGTTCGACCGGGTTCCTCGTGGCGTCCTGTGGGGGGCGCTTCGGGAGTATGGGTTCTGGGGCCCTTTGTTAAGGGCTGTCCATTCCCTGTTCGACCGCAGCAGGAGCATGGTTCGCATTGCCGGCAGTAAGTCAGACCTGTTCCCAGTGCACGTTGGCCTCCGCCAGGGCTGTCCTTTGTCACCGGTTCTGTTCATTATTTTTATGGACAGAATTTCTCGGCGCAGCCAGGGGGCAGAAAGGGTTCGGTTCGGAAACCACAGAATCTCATCTCTGCTGTTTGCAGATGATGTTGTTTTGTTGGCTTCATCAAATCAGGACCTTCAGCGTGCGCTGGGGCGGTTTGCAGCCGAGTGTGGTGCGAACGTGATGAGGATCAGCACCTCCAAATCCGAGGCCATGGTTCTCGACTGGAAAAAGGTGGCTTGCCCTCTCCAGGTCGGTGGAGAGTCCTTGTATGCAGATCGGGAAGTCTGGGCGGCTTTGCTAAGGCTGCTGCCTCCACGACCCGACTCCAGATAAAGTGGAAGAAAATGGATGGATAAAGTAGATTATTGTGCTAAATATTAAGTGTTTTAGCTTCTTAAATGTAAGAATTAGCCGATTTTCTGTGTTGACTGTAAATATTAGCACTATTAGCAAGAATTAAAAGTAGATTATTACACGAAATGCAAAGTATTAGGTCTTTTTAGCTTCTTAAATGTAGGAATTAGCTCATTTTCTCTGTTTCATGTCACTATAAGCACTATTAGCAACGATATATAGTAGATTATTAAACAAAATGCTAAACATGAACTGGTTTTAGCTTCTTAAATGTAGGAGTCAGCTAATTTTGTGGGGGTTTTTATATCGCTGTTAGCACTATTAGCAAGAATATAAAGTCATTATTATCCAAAATGCTAGATACAAAATGTTTTTTTAAGCTTCTTAAATGTAGAAATTAGCCCATTTTCTATGTTATCTATAAATATTAGCACTATTAGCAAAGGTAGAACATAGATTATTAGGAAAATGCAAAATATGACGTCTTTTTAGCTTCTTAAATGTAGGAATTGGCTCGTTTTCTCTGTTTTATGTCACTATAAGCACTATTAGCAACGACATATAGTAGATTATCAAACAAAATGCAAAATATGACGTCTTTTTAGCTTCTTAAATGTAGGAATTGGCTCGTTTTCTCTGTTTTATGTCACTGAAAGCACAGTTTCAGACTGTATTTGCGACTTTAGTGTCATTCGTTCTGCATATTTCTGTGTTGGCACTGCCTCAGCTCTCGCCGTCCTCTTGAAAAAAGGCTAAAACCTTCCTTTTCTTCGGGCGCTAAACGAAGGACAATACATTCTGAGGAGCGCCGAGGTGTGACCGAACCGCCGCAACGTGAACAGAGCTGCAGGAAATTGCCTCCTTCTCGGGCCGCGGACGTTTGTGCGGAGGTGAATTTCACTTATCCATCTCCGCCGCAAAGCCTCGCACTCAGTCTTCCAGAAACCGTCTTCTTCCCTTTTGCCAACAGAAATCCTCCCTTGATTAAAAAAAAGAAAGAAAGAAAAGCAAACGTCGGGGCTGATAAGAAGGAAAAGGTTGGGATTTCCCTGCTTGTTTCACAGTTTAACAGCGAAGGCCAGACCCCAGGGCTCCGTATGTAGAGCCGGGAGCTGACATTAGCCGGTAACAAGGCAGGACTGACGACGGCGTGGTCGGGAGGCAGCGGCGCGTGGACGAAGAACCTTAAAGATCTCATTATAATGAACCCTCTGAAAGCACCTTCCACATGGTAAAGCAACAGCAACGGCAGATTCTTCTAATAGAAAAAGAGCTCGAAGAATATCAGGACTGCAACGGATTCACCAGAAAAGTCACAGTTTTTAGCTTATTTACCATCAAACTAGACTTTAGACTCATTTACTTCAGCTGTAATCAACCTATAGTGTAATTTATTATTTTAAAATGTACCATTTACCATCAATAGATGTGTTTTTACTAGTTATGATCCAGAATTGATGTTCTAAAATGCACAAACACCCCAAACGATAAAGGCTAAGTTAAATTTATATGGTTGTTGAACATGTATGTTTTTAACAAACAGGGTAAAATGATTTAACTTAATGTAAAGAAATAAAACCTTGTCAATCGTTTTCTTTGCTGGCGCTGTAAAGTCGACGTTTCTCCACCCGTTTTTACATTAACTTGCCTTTAATTCTTCTTTTTGGCGTCATGTTTAACTATTTTAAACCGTATTTTTGGAAGACGTGACCGCATTTTTACAGTAATGTTGCACATTTTTCCGCTTGTTTGGTAAATGTGTCAATCTGATGCAGTCAAATGGAATTTTTAGAAAAGTTTGTGGATTTTTAGGGGGTTTTTTGCATCAAAAAGTTAAATAATCTACTTTTGTGTTGGTTAAATGAACTGATATTTTACCGCCCTCTTGTACGTTAATGCAACAAAATATGAGGAACAGTTTTAAATGAAATGCTTTCTGGTGCACTCAATTAGTTATTATTATTCTTTCAACTAATTTCAGATGAAATAATTCAAAAATGTGTCTTTCTGTGATAAATAAATGGATAAATGTTGGAAAATTCTCCTTAAGTGAAACTTAAAAGACGTTTCAACTGAGCTTTATGCTGTAAAAACAAAAAACTGAAAATGTAGGAAAAAAAAAAGTTAAATAAGTTAGCAAAGATTTTAAGTAGATTATTTAGCAAAATGTAAAATATTGAAGGTTGTTAGCATCTTAAATATAAGAATAAACTGATTCTGGACTGTAATAGTGTGTGTTTAGCTTCTTTGATATAATAATTAGCCTTTTGCAAGAGAAGTTTTAGACTTTAATTATAATTTTTATGTGAATAATCCATAAAAGGACGGAGTGATTGATGTTAAAATGAATAAACATCATCTGTCAGTACTTTAAACAGTCCAAACTTCCTCCAGCTACACATGTAAATACAGATAATAGGCAGTAATTGATGCTGAAACGATTCGTTAATCGATTGTCAATCAATGAAAACCCATATTCATTTTCAATAGCAATGATTTTAAGTAGATTATCAGTGACTTTTAGCTTCTGAAATGTAATAATCAGGTCAGTTTCTCTTTGTTTTACATCACTGGAAGTTAACTTGAAGAAATTAATTGCTAATAAAACGATGAGCTGCAGCTGTAGGTGTAAATATCTACAGATATGACTAATGTTTCCTGTTTTTTTTCAAAAGCTCCATCGATTAAAAGTGAAAGAAAACAAAAACTGAACACATAGAAACTTGTTAATCAGTCAAAATATTCACGGCAGTGATTTTTTTTTAAGTTAGCAGAAGATTTAAAGTAGATTATTTCGCAAAAATGCAAATTATTGACAGTTTTTTAGCTTCTTGAATGCAAAAATCAACTTGTTTTCTCTGTTTTACGTCACTGCATGTTAAAGTTTAGACTAAGCATGATTTTTTAAAAGGTTTTCTGACAATTTTAAAAGACTAATGAGTGAATGAAATAACTTTTAAATATAAAAAATGCAATGATAATGAAAGTTAATGAGCTGCAGTTCTGTAAAGTCAGGATGTGTTTGGGTAAAAAAGTGAGAAAAATGGCTGGAAAATGTCCCTTTTTATGCCTCTAGTGACAACAAAAATTAAAGAAAAAACAATCTAGAAACATTTACGTGAGTTAGCGAGTATTTAAAGTCGGTCACTGAGCAAAAAAACTAAACATTGAGGGTTTTTAGCTTCTTGAATGTAGAAATCGACTCATTTTCTCTGTTTTGCGTCGCTGTAAGCTGAGTTTTCGACTATAAATGCGATTTCCTTTTCACTGTTCTGGGTTGAACGAGTCGCTGAATGATCCCTGAAAGCACAAACCGACTAAAAAGATGAATGAAAAGCAGCGAGAAGCCGCCGTGCGTCCGGAAACCGCCCGTGTGACGCTGCCTTCCTGTCGTCGTGGCGACTCGGCAGCATCCTGCAGAGCCCCGGTTGACACTCGGCCAAAAACAAAAACCCAAATCCCTCCTGTTTCCTCGGCGTCGGAGGGCAGCTTCACCTCCTTCGCCTTGGCTTCGCCCTCGCCGACTGCTCGAGGAGCCGATGCAGAGCGAACGACTCAGAAATCACAATCGTCCACTCGACCGACAAACACATGAACATGGAGGCTGCTGGAGCTTCGAGGTGCAGTCTGGGCTGCCTCCAGAAGGGGGCAGCAGGCCTCTGGAGTTGAGTCTGAGCTGAATGGAAAGTCACATTCACAGGTCATTTAATCTCTTTGTTTTGTCATGGGCTGGGCCTCTGCTTCTGCTTCTCCTTCTATTTTTTCTTCTTCTTCTCATTCGCCTCCGAGATCCTCCTGTTTCATGAGCTCGCAGTGATTCCAGGATTAAACGTGTGTGTTCTGAGGAGGCTGTTTTTCTTTTTTCTCTTTTGCTGTTTAACTTTGTGAGACGCCTCGTTCCGGCAGCAGCAACGTGTGCTCTGGCGTCGCTGAGAATAACCCGGGAGTTTAATATCCGCACGCCCTGAGCTGTGCTTAGGATTCCGGCGTCGGCGACTGTACGGACGCGGCCGATGCTTTACAGTGTGTGCACAGGCTCAGCGCCGCCGCTCGCCGTGTTTGCCGGCGGATGAGTTCGACTGTAAACACCGAGAGGCAGGTTTTTTTTTTTTTTTTGCATTTCTGTATTCCGACGAGATTGCAGCATCGCGTCGGGAGAACGCAGCGGCCGGAAATAGTTTCTGCTGGAGAAGGTTCGGTGTCCACATCTAAATCTCCGGCCTCGCCCTCATCCTAGTCTGTTATGTAACCGCCAAAGATCGGATCCGCTCAAGGTCGGTCCAGGTAGTGGAAGTCAGAGGAGTTCAGAGGTGTCGCTTTGTGCTGCTCCAACAAGTCGAATCAACAGCCGCCTCGTTTTCTGCAATAATTAGCTTTTGGTCCCTCTTCACAAACAAACCAAAGTAAGACAGGACTCAGGTTTCTGCTGCTGAACATCGAGCTTGCAGCTCTCTGGAGATATTTCGCGAAAAGGTTGGGCGAAATGCTACGACATCCAAACATTCGTTGGTGAAAATACGTGAATATAAAGAGTCAAATGACTAATCTGTGCAGAGAACGTCTAGAAAAAGACGTTACAGGGATGCAAATCTTCAGCAGAACCCATTATGCGCCACAGCAGTCGTTTTCATGGTGCCCATTGCTAATTAAACTCCCACATTTGCCTCCGTTTACCAACATGGAACTGCCTATAGTCCAAATCAGGTTGGCTCCACCTGGTGGTGAAACCAGGTATTAATGCTAACATACAGTACATATTCTGATGTTTTAGTTGAAGTTTTGTGGAACTGTTATGTAGGAAATACGTCACAAGATGCGAATCGAAACATTCGGTGGTGAAAATATGTGAATATAATGAGTTCAATAACTAATCCGTGCCGAGAACGTCCATAAATAAATTTTTAAAAATTATAACCGATAGTTGCTAAATAAATTCCTACATTTCCCTCCGCTTGACAGCATGGAACTACTAGTAGTAATAATTTAGTCTCTACCGTATTTAGTAGTGAGAGGCTCCACCTGGTGGTGAAACAAGGTACTAATGCTAATGTCCAGTACATTTTCCAACATCCATGTTGTTTGCTTTCTGCGTTTTCGGTTGATATATTTTTCATCAGTGGCAGGAATTTGAACCAGACCAACTTATATAGCTCTTTTTGTACTGCTTTGGACTCTTCTGTCTTGCAAAGCTAGCTCGAGGCGATCGTTTGGTTTCTTATCAGCTTTGACCACTTGACAAATACTATTGATGTCGCGACTCTTTAGCACAGGAAACGTTTCTAGCTGATCACCGATATAACAGATCGTCTACTCCACCAGAAGAGCAGAAAAGATGTTCTAGCAGCTACATAACCATTGTGAGGAAGATTTAAGTCACACTAATGACATAAAATGGATAAATGGCACATTTTTTGTACAATATAGTTGCAATATATGTTTTGTAGTTTTTTCTGATTTGCTTGAAACTTGAAAAAAAAAAAAAAGCAAAAATGTCGAAAATTTGAAATAAAATTTTATCTAGATGTTTCAAAGAGTTTCAAGATGTTCTTTTTTGACCCACTTTCAGCAGTTTTTTTTTTTTTTTTAAATGACAATATCGCAGGAACTATTAAATGTAAATTTCTGACATTTTCACGTTTGTTTCTCATGATATTGAGCCAGAATCTGCAAAATTGGATCAAATAATCTGGTCTGAGTTTAAGCTTAGACTTGAAAAAGTTAATCTTAAAAACAGGAAATTTTGACCAGATTGTGAAAATGCAAAAAATTCTGCGTTTCTCGGTGCAGTTGTCACGATGAACGATCACATGACAGAAATTCACAGACTTAACATTTCGATAGTGTTTACACAGAGCAGAGAGAAGACAAGTATTAAAATTAAATAAAATACTTTAGAATTGCTCATCTGTGGGTACTTGGAAACACGTTATACATGCCTTTTTTCTAGGTTTTGTTTTAAATTCTGTTTTTTTAATTTTGGAAGATAAAGAAATTCAGCTTTAATTTTTTCAGTATTTTTGGCACTTTAACTGTCGTATATCACAGAGGACATTTCTGATTTCTTTCTCCTTCAAGTCATGGTTGTTCTGCAGTTTATACTGCCGTGAAAAATGAGTCCACAGAGAGGAAAGACGCGACAGCAGCAGATAAACACCCAGAAATTGTAAAAAACAGTCGGCTAATACTACTAGCGCATAGGAAGCAGTGTTAACGGTACTGGTGTTGAATGCATTTTGTCCTTTTTATATCACTTTTGTGTTACGCTGCAAAATCACCAGAGGTCGTTGTCAGTTAGCAGTTTAACAATAAATATATACCAACTTGGGGATTTGAATTTATAGCAACTTACTCAACAGACAGTTAGCTGTTAAGCGTCACCAAAGTCTTCGTCATGGTGCCTGTCGCTAGCTAAAACTCCCACAATGCCCTCTGCTTGCCAACATGAACTGACAGCTTTAGTTGTTACAGTATTACCCAAAAATTACTTCAACTCCAGTAAGTAGCAACAGGCTCCACCTGGTGGTACAACCAGGTACTACAACTCGAGTGCAATACTTATTCTTTTTGCATGTCCTTCGACTTATTGATGAGAATTGATAAACGTGTAATCGGTAACATCCTTCATGCCCACATATATCCTCTCAGTGTGGACATTAAATCTGTTTTATTTTTGCTTTTTAGTCAAGTTTTGAAAACCAGAAGAACCCAAAGAAAGAGAAATATATTGTGATGACAGTAATTCAATATATCTTTAATTCAGTGTAGGAATGGTGGCGTTCTCATGACAAACACAATGAAAAATAATGTGTACGTTGGAACTTTATGTCATAGTTGTTGCAGAAAACGTACAGAATATAATTTTTCATCAGGTTTTAGCTAATGAATGACTAATTCTGGCTCTGCTGAGTTTGTGTCTCGTCCCAACTTATAAAAAACCAGAACAAACGTTGGTGCAGCCGGAACAAACTTTAATAAGCTGAAATTAAACATAAATCATTTAAAACTCTTGTCTCCAATGGAAGTAAACAGTAGCTCCTGAAAAACACTTAAAAAACATTGATTAATAACACAGATTTATGCAGAAGTCCATGTGAAATAGTTGCATTTAGCAAAACGTACGTATGTTTGTGTGCAGCAGAGTTTCAGACGACATGATCTGACGTGATCACGACGTCCGTCCAGAACGTTCACCGGCTCATCTTTCACACGTCTGGTCAATAATAAAAACCCTAAACTGCACATCCAGCCACGTCAAACCTCCTCTGACACGAGACAGACCGGCGGCTGGCGGAGGAACGTCGTGCCGGAGAACCTCGCATCCTTTGGCGGGGAGTTGTTGGTGCGTTTTGTGTTTCCATGGTGACCCCGCCGCACAGCGCATAAGACAATAATGAAAGCTCTCAAAGGCCGCGGGGGCACCAGAACAGCGAGCGACGTCCAACGACGCTTCAGCTATTGTGGCACTTGTAGGAGTTACGCAACCTGACGTTCACCCTGAGAACGCTTCTTTCTCTTCCCCCACCTCCCCCCTCCACCACCACCGCCGCCGCCGCCTCCGTCGTCTCGGGGCTTTTGAGAACCGGCAAAGATTGGGCTTGCTAGCAAAGGGATGACACACGGAATGACAAAACTCCTGTGTCTGTCTGTCAGGCTTGGTCTTTATCCGACTGACATTTGCTGGCTCAGGCTCATCCAGGCTCTGGAGAAGCCAGGGATAAGAGTCAGACACAGATGGCTTTTTCCCTTTTGCAATTCTGTCTCGCACAAGATTCAGAAGGGGGGAAGGAGGAAAAAAAAAATAGTTTCCAAATCTTCGTCCTGTTTTTACAGACTCTCAGAAATATAATTGCCTCGACAGAAGTGTAAGAAACCGGAGAGGCTTCGCGCAATTTCTCTGATACGTTTCCTCGCTGACCCAACCTATTGGTGATTATAGGACTGGAGCGGCGGCGTTTCTTGTCCTCCGAGTGAGTCAAAAGAACAATGCAGAAACTGCCTTGTGCCATTTAAAACTGATGAGCCGAAGCCAGCACGAAGGAGGAGAGGGGAGGTGTAGGTGTTAAATTGATTGGCGAGAGAAAAAAGCATCTGCTTTGCAATAGCTTAACAGTTGCCTCAGAAGGACGCCTGCTATTGTTTCCAAACAAGAATACCCACTTCTGTGTGCCGAGGAGTGTCGCCTTCAGAAGAAATGTGTGAGAGGGATAGAAATTGTTGCATAAGAAACATTTAGAGACATCTTTTTTTTTTTTTTTTTGCAGCTTTCCAGGACCTTGATCTATTTTCTTTTTTCTTTCTTCCATCCACCACTGCTGCCTTTTCTGTTCTCCAGGCAGTTCAGAGTTAATATGTGGGCAGAGAACAAAAGGCAGGGGATATAGGATTGGAGTCGGCAGCTGATCCGATGACAGCGAGGCGAGAGGGTCCCAGGTGTAGCCGTGACTCAAGTAGCACTCCGAGACGGGGGGCTGTGATTGAGGGTGTGGGGGGGGGGAGGAGGAGGCAAGGAAGGAGCTAAAAAGGAAGCATGGGGGCAGCAAGGGAGCCGGTGACAAGCTGCCGGTTGTGTGCAAACTCCCTGACAGCAGGGGAAGCAAAGAGACAGGACGCCCGACCCCTCCGACCTTCAGCAAAAGTAAGACGGGACTCAGGTTTGTGCCGCTGAGCAGCAGCGGCGTGAGCGTGCAGCCGGGTCGGGAAAGTTTGGTCGGAATGTGACGCAGCAGATACGCCACAAGATGCTAATCGGACCATTCAGTGGCGAAAGCAGATTAATATAATGAGTTGTTTAGATAAATAGAAACCAATCCCTGCAGAGAATGTTTATAAATAGACGTTACAGGGATAAACATTTTGAATGGTTTCCTTCACTGATAGTTGGAACCCATCAAGCGCCACAGAAGTCTTATCTTGGTGTCCGTTGCTAATTTAAACTCCCACAATGCCCTCTGCTTGCCAGCTACTTATTGCCCAAATCTGGTCGTTAGAGGATCCTCCACCTGGTGGCGACACCAGGTATTGATGCTAACGAACAGTAGATTTTGTATTTTGGTTAAAGTTTTGTGGAACTCTTATGTCACAAGATGCAAATCAAAACATTCAGTGGCAAAAGCACATGAATATAAAAGTTTTTTAAAAGATGAACAAACAAATGAGTCCAGAGAACGTCTATAAACAGACATCTGAG
>NW_007578429.1:45086-71761 GCF_000690725.1 Stegastes partitus | reverse complement strand
AGGGTCATTGGTAGTTGTAAGGTGGAAACGCTCAACCATGATGTTAACTCCTTATTTCCAGCGTATAGAAACACACTATTTTAACCAGAATAACACTTAATATGTCTTTAAAATGACACATTTTCCATTAACTGGACTACAGCAGTTAAAATCTTCTGAATCTGCTTTGGCCTCCTGCACAAACAACAGTGTTTATCAGTGAAGCTTCCACTGCAGCGACGAGGCAGACTGTAGCTTGTACATCAGCCAGATTGATTGTGAGATACCACCAGGCAGTGAGGTGAAGCCGAGGCGAGTTTTAATTAGCTTCTGATTACATCTGGTATAATTCAGTGGAGGTAATGGCGGTGGTGGTCGCCGGACAGCGAGGGTGTTAAACACAAACACATTCATAAAGGTTTAGCTGCGCTTTGGTCCAAATCTGTCGATGGAAACGGTGGAGTTTAGTTCAAATTTAATCTGCTTTAAACCGTCTAAACGTCAGTATGTTGGTACGTGATGCAAAATCCGGTTTGTGGTCAGATGAATCGACACAGTCGTCGATCAGTCCTTGTTTACCAAACTCGGTGGGTTTTGTCTGAAATGTGCCCTGCATACAAATGCTCCTTTAGTTTCTCTTTTTTATTTTTTATTGCAGAAAATTAAACTAAATGGCAGCCTGCTTCTGTCGTACGCCGCGCTCGGCTCATCGCTATTCTTCCGCCATTCTTTCAAGTCTAACTAGCTAATTAATGAAGCTGTCAATCACCCGGCGAACGCCACGGCGATGGAAGAGCAGAATTCCATAATTTTCCTCCTTTTTTTTTTTTTTTGGCCGGCCCCCCCTCCTGAGAATTAACCTTAATAATAACTATTTCAGCTCCGTCTCTCAGAAATGCTAATAACACCAATTTGTTTTCCCGACGACATTGTGGTGGGAGAAAGCGACTGCTGCTCGAATTACGTTCCCTGGCAACGTCCCCGTCCTCGGCCACGTTTACAGTATGAATGGAAGCTAAGTGGCTGCTGTGGAGGTGCAGAACTCCAGAAAAACTGTGGACCAGGAACTGGGACGACGGCGGCTTTGGCTGAGACTTCATCCAGTGAACATGTTGCGTCTCTGTTGACTTTTCCTGTACGAAACCAGTCTTTCCCAAACCTTAACCAAGTGCAGTGAGTTGGCTGAATATTGGGTTCATCCATCTTGAAACTGTCTGTCATCAACAGTGGACATTTAAAATGGTGTCTGGGACGTTTCTGTAGATTCTGAATCAGTTGCTTGATGAGAAATAACTGTGAAAAGTTTTTATCTGTAATAGTTCTGAGATGATGTTGTTCAAGTAGCCTCGAATGTCAATGTACGGAAATGTTATGAAAATGGATTGTTGGGCGATTTTTAAAACGTCTTTATCTCAAAAAGTATTTGATTTATGGAGCTAAAATTTCCCAAATATCTTGATAAATATCCATATTTTAAGCTGTAAAAAACTGGAGGCGGTTGAACTGAATTTGTTGTAAAACTTGATGATTTGAGATGGACCAACCCAATACCGATAAAAGACTTTAACATGCTTTAGTAGCTACTGATGTAAAAAAGCAAATCCAAAACGTCATCAGTGTCCATTTATTGTCATGTTCTGGTCATTTAGCAACTTGTTTTGTCAATTAACAACATTTCTTCATTGTTTATTAAAAAAAAAAAAGTGGATGCTGCTGTTTCCTCCCAAACTTGTTTTTTATTGCAAATTTGGTTCAACTCTAATTCCTCGTAAACTGAATAATTTGCAAGAGGTGATTAAATGTTTTCAGCAGCTAACGCCTCCTGGATTGAATCTTACACGAAAATATGGACACACGTGAAATGTTTGTATTATTATTTTGAAAATATGTCATGCTTATGCTCAATAAATCTGAAAAAAAAAACTGTTTTGGATGTCTCTTCTTTCAACACGATTAAGGTTTGAGGTCACATTGAAAGAGAAGGAATCGATTTAAAATTGAAAGTGGGAGTTGAAACAATCAGCAAACTGCAAGGCTGCAATTTAGGATGTACGTTATGCAGTGCAGGGTTGAAATATGTGAAAGTCAAGGAAAAACAGTATATTCATGATGCAGACAAATGTCCTCCGCTGAGCCAGACAGCAACACTGGACGATTTTGCAAAGAAGCAGTTTCGTCTTTTATTATTATGACCACCACAGCTTAATCAATACTTGTTCTATATGTGATAAAATTTAACAAACACATGCTGGAAACAAGTCGTATCTTTAATTTCTTACTAATTATTAGGAATATGGAGCGGTTAATATCCGCTGGTATCTCATGTATCTGAGCTCCGTCATGTTTTAATCTGTAGAGTTAATTTTGAACTGTAGAAAATCATCCTGAAGTATTTATCAGAATACAGCAATTACATATTTTAATTGTTACGTATAAACTCGTGAATAAAAGCTGACAGACACTTGTAAAGATCATGTATATCATGGCAGCCTTGACTTTCTAATGACTCCTAAAACTTTGAAGTACGAAGTTCTTCCTCTGGAAGCAGAACCTTAAAGTTCCACCAAAGTTTGATCACATGGACAAAAGAAAGACCTTCTAGAGGAAAGTTCTGTGGTCAGATGGAACAAACACTGAGCAGAAACATGTCTGGAGGAGAGAAGGTGAGGCCTTTAGCCCCAAGAACACCAAACCTACCATCAAGCATGGAGGTGGCAGCATCATGCTCTGAACTGGAGCTTCACACAAAGTCAGTGGACCAATGAAGAAGGAGGATTAAAACATGAAACCATCAGCAGAAGGTTGATCTTGGACACAGCTGGATGTTCCAACCAGACAATGAGCCCAAACACACATCAAAGTGGTGAAGAAATGGTTCCATCAGGCTGGAATGAAGGTTCTAGACTGGTCTCCCCAAAGTCCTGACTGAAAGACAAGAAATTTAGTTATTTTTGTCCAGAGGAGTCAAAGATACAACCAGAAGCTTGGAACCAAAAGTTGAGGTAAAAATGGACAAAAAAGGGCCTTAAACCAAATATTAGCATTGCTCTATGTATATTTTTGGAACAGATTTTGCCATATTTCTAGAAGACCTTTAACAAACCAATGAAAGAACCAAACAGCGTGATTGTTTATTCATGTGTCGATGGTTCCATCATTACTCTGGCTATAGGCTCCAGACTGAGCCTTTTGTTTACGCCCGTCGATCGTTTTGTTCCCCTGTAACACCTGAACTCTGACGCTCTGGATTCCCGACTGCCGTTCCTCTAATCCTCCCCACGCTATTAAAACATCACCCTACATCCTCGGTGCTAATCAGCGCCGCGGATTAGCCGCGTTGTGAACGTATGGGAATGTAATTAGTCTCGCCTCGCATCCTCGCCGCGAAGGGTTAAACCGAAGAGCCGGACCCGAATCCTGGCGCTTGTGTAATCCGGGTCTCCTGTGTGCTGTTAGAAAGTGCAGTTCTGCATGTACCGGATTCAGCCTCGTGCTGCTCAAGTCGGGATCGGTATTGTTGTCACTCGCCGCCGCCGCCTTCCTCCTCTTTTCTCACGCGCTCCCCTCGCTGCCTCCACAGAGTGACATTTATTAATTAAATATGGTGTACTGCCGCAGGATGTGCTTCCCTTTCCACTATCTCCAGACACTAATAATTACATTGGCATTTAGCGCCGTGATAAGCCGACCCTATGGCCTTTATGAAATGTTCCCCGGGCCCAGATGCTGAGCAAAATATAGACCGGAGCGACGCCGCGTATCGATCCGTCCACCCGCCCGTCGTCGTCCCAGCGTTTCATCTTAAGAAAAGAGGCGGCGTTCATTAGCGCCATTAAAGAGTCCGACAACAACACCTGGCTGATTCTGTCGGTAAAGAGGGAAATCGCTGGAAACGGGCCCGGTGTGGTTCTGGACTTGGGTGGGCCGACGGTGACGAGTTAGCGCCGATGAATAAACGGCATCAGCCACAGGAAGCACTGGTTTTACTTTACTGTCGCCGAAAAGTTTAAAGGTTCTTATTTATGTGGTGCTACGTCGACTTACAATCTAAAAATAACGAGTCAGGACAACTTCTAACAAACTACACTGAGTTAGCTGTTCTTCTACGATCAATTATATTTTTAATTATCAGCCCGAATCATCTGAAACAGTCGGAACTGGTGAAGAAAATGTCAGTTTTCAGGCCGATTTTATGAGTTTACCTTGACCTCGAAGTTGTTTTTTCAATCCACTAACGAATAAAAGTGGAGTTTAAATCACGCACAGTTTCAAGTTGGCACAATTACCAACATTATTACGTCAACTCGACCCGTCAAAATGTTTAAATAAGTTTATTTGAATCAGTTAATAACATTTTTTTAATCTTGTAGTCATGGATTTCGGTGAAAGTCTCGATGCCAGAAAACAAAGAAAAATTTAAAAATTGTGAAAATCCGTGTAAAATATCGACATGCTTACCTGATTTAACTGCAGTAAAACAGTGTAAGTTTATTTATTTATATTCAGATGTAAACATTATTTGCAGTTTTAAATATAATGCTAAGAAAGATTTACCATTCTTCGATTTTTGATATACATATTGGTTTGTCTTTTTTTTCTTAAATACTAACAAATACCTGAATATTATAATTTTTTTCAAATTTAAATGCATTTCTTAAAAAAAAAAAAAAAGTGTAATTTTATGGTTAAATGTCATAAAAGAAAATGCACATTTCTGAAATTTGGGACATAATTTACATTTTTGTTTTTTTTGGGGGGGTCAACATGTAAATTAATACTTCTTCTGTGATTTAGTTAGTCACTGGAAGCTTTAAAACAGAATAATTCTAAAAGTTATTTACTGTTTTTCAATCTTTAATATACAGATTGTTGTTTTTGTTTGTTTGTTTTTTTAAATACTAGCAAGTACCGGGATAATATTGTCTTTTTTTGTTGATTTAAATTCTATTTATTTATTCGTTTTTAAAAAGTATAATTTTATGGTCAAATATCATAAAAGAAAATTTGTTAAAACAACAATTATTTACAGTTTTGGCTGCAAATAACTTTTTCTTTTTCCTCAGATTTTACATGTTATTATCTGTAATTTAACAAAACAGGAAAAAATCAGTAAAATGAGAGTAAATTGATTAAAATAATTACAGTTAAACAGCTGTTTTTTTCTTTTATAGTTACTTTTCTGGGGTCCTTTTATGTTTTTAAATAAAAATAGACTAACGTGTTGATGAGGTGACTGGATGGATCAGTGCTAATGAGCATTTCAACATTCCTGTTTCTCATCATTGGCTAATCTGTCGCTCTTATTCCTGATTAATCCGTGAATTTACGTCTCGCCAGTGGCTCCAAACTACCAAACAGATGGAGACCCTGGATCTCTGAATCCATCCACATGTTTTCATTCATTTCCTCCCGACTCTGAATCGTATCGCGACTCCATATTGTCCTTAAAACGGAGACACGAGCTGCAGGAATCAACGGGAAGCCTTGTGAAGTTAGCCAAAAAGCTTCAGAGTATTAAGTTTGATTATCCTTTACCTAATTACTTTGCCTCAGGTGGCCTAATCAGCTGCTACGATGAAGATTATTTTATGGCTTATCAGCTCCGGCTGCATCAATGGATGCTTAAGTCACAATTACTGTAAACAAGCGTTTAGTTTGTAAGAATCTCCCTGAACTAGTTGCATTTTAATTAGCTGTCAGGAGTCATTCTGCCTCCGTTCCACTTCCTCTCCTCTTGGATTTTATTGTCAGATTATTCATATTCGTGGACGTATTTTACCTCCAATAACTTTCCTGCAATTTCCTTTTCTTTCCTTTTCTTTTCTTTTTCCTCCCGCCGCTGGAATAATTTCACAAAGCAATCGCTCAGGGTCTGCCCCGGTAATCTGCCACCGCCAAATTAAACCGCACATCTCAGCCTGGAAATTACCAGGTTTCAGCGAAATCCATCTTGGGATCGGACGGCGGGGCTCTGGGGGGGAGTTCGCACCTCGGCCCTGGTCGGCTCGGGCCGAGATGACCGCTGTTCTGGACGTCTGGGGAAATCTGCTCCGATTATGTAGCTGCAGGATCCTCATCTGTCAGCAGCCTGAAGCAGCAGCGCTAGCAGCTCGTCTCTATCTGGGTTTGATAGGAATGAAGCTGCAGCTCTGTCGTCGTACATCCGGTGGTGATGCTGCCGCTGGTTCGTGCTAATAGATACCTCGTCTTTCTCTTTGTTTGTGCTGTTTCCACATATTTCATAACTCTGACGAGGAGAGAAACCCAATATTCTGCTGCCAGGTAGATGTTTGTCGAGCGGTGCTGGTGGGACGTAACCGTGTTATTTGATCTGTTCGCTCTCGTAAGGCGACGTCTTTGCATACTGTTCCATCAGCCGGCTGCGAGTTTTCACTTAACCAGCTCGGAAATTAATGTTTGTGCTGCGAGTTTAGTTCGACGACTTTTACGCACGAAAGAAAAAAAAAAGTCCTGAAGAGCCTGAAGCTCATAAACATCTGGTGGAATTATCAACTTAATGTTTATGATTTTTAAAAAAAAGGCAACAAGTGGCGTGAATGGAAGAGTTAACAGAGTCAAATAAAGAGTTTGAGGGCTGATAAATATGTTTTATGTGTTAGATAATTAACTTTATTAATGCAAACATACAAAGTGGACAATAAAAATAAATGTTTTTAGATTGAGATGTTTTTTTTTTCTTCTTTAACTGCAGAAAAAAACTGAATTTGAGTCGTGGTATCAATTAATTAATAGATAATCCCCCCGACTATCGGTTAGAAAATTAGTTTATAATCAGGAGAGTAAGTGAACCAACGTGTTTGACTTCCTTCAGCTGGATCATTGCTGTTTACTGTAAAGTAGAAAACCAGAACATATGTGGAGAAATTGGGTTCAAATCTGGCACAAACAGTCCAACGTAGATACACATCCTGCAGTTCAGCCGAAAAATTATTGAATTTTCATCACATGACCGTCGGTCACAGCCGAGTCGTGCATGTCTTCACGGTTGCGCCGACGTTTGTAGAATTTTTTATTTTTTACAGAATCAGTTTGCTGTAAACTGTTTGTGCTGAATTTTGAAATGAGACGTGTGGAATCTATATATATAAATATTTCAGTTTTAGGCTCAGTTCTGGTTCATTTTTCCAACTAAATGGCGCGTCACGGTTAAAGAGAGTCAGGAAGTTGAAAATCCAACATTGTTTTTCTGTTTTTGCAGTTTGTAGTTTTGTTAAATCAATTAAATAAATTTAAATGATGGATTTTTAGGTTCAGGGAGGTGAACAGGTGGCAAAATTTTGTCTCATATTTTGATTTGTGGCAGTAACAGAACCGATTAAAGTCCAACTGGTCGACATCTATACCGGTTATGTATGAAAGTCTGTTTATAACTGTAAGTTTCTCCTTGAAGTCTCAAAATATGGCAAATAATTCCATTACCAACAGCATAACCATCACTCAAACTCATGTTTCCAAATATTCACGTGTGAGAATCTGGACTAAGGGATCGTTTTCCTTTAACAGGCTCAAGATTCTGAACAAAGAGACGCAGCAGCAGCGAAAAAGTCCAAATCCTCCACAACAGACGCTGAACTTTAGCCCCAAACAAAACCTCCCGTTCAGCTCATTTCCTCTGAAACAAACAGGCTCTGAAAGGAACCACCTAAGCACAAAAGAACTCGATGCCATTCACGTCCGAGGTGATTCACAGCGACCTGCCTTCCAGTCGGCGCGTCCGCACTCGTGTTTATTAGCTTAGCTTAATTGTGCATAGTGTCTAAAGGTCAGCGCCCGCTGTGATACATCGCTGCCAAAATGGCTTCCAGGGGACACTGTTTCAGATGAATAAACACTGAAAGCTGCACCAGCCTCCACCCCTCCATCACCATCCTTTACCTCCCAATGCGCCGCCGCAGCAGCAGCATCGCATTCGGCTTTTTTTTCCCAAGCACAAGGTCCTGTGACTGATGGGCATCCACTGGTACGCACCGCCTCACTGACTTCCATTTCAGCTGGCAAAAAAGGCAGTAGATTAATTCGCTTGTCAATTTTTTCCCTCCTTTTTTTTTCTTCTTCTCTTCCCCGCTGCAGGAGTTCATCGAGATCGGAGGACTGATGCGTTTGTCCTCCAGCGGATTAAAACACGCGGCGTATATGTGTATAACCACAGCCCCGCCTGGTGATGAATGGCGTTTGACTTCTATAAGCAGTAAACTTCCTCCGTTTGGCTGTAAAGAGCTGATTTAATGAGCGGGCGGCCTGAATAGATGAGCGGATATGGCGGCGGGGATTATGGGGAGGTGAGCTGAATGGGAGACGGATGATGTGCGGTTTATTATCAGTTATGTAATGCACTTTTTATAAAGCTCCTACCTGCGGGGCCGCCGGGCGCCCCGACAATGGACGGCGAGCTCGTGCGCTCCCGTAGATGCGTGTCAGGACGTATACGCCGAGGACAAGCGTACATTTGTATATTAAGAATTTACAATAGAAGGAAGAGGCCTCATACGCTGAGTGCCTGTAAAGACGCGTCCGCGGGCCCATGTTTGATTCATACCACAGTTAATATTACATGCTTTTGTGTGCCGTTTGCTAATCCCGACCCCCCTCTCGCCCCTCAGGGTTTGCTGGGAGGAGGGCGTCAGATCGATCTCGCCGAGTTTCGACGGACGCTCTGGGACGTCCTAACGAGAGGAGACAGCGTCAAGGTGAGACCCGTCAGTCTTGGTTTCCAGCAGCCACCGTTGGTTTTCACCATTTCTCAGAGCTAACCGTGTTCTTTATTCACGCTTTCATTTGTTTATTTCTAATATACTAGTATAATAAACTTGTGGTTGAGGTTAGTGAAATCCATCGACTGGTCTTTGTTAGAAAGTCTTAGAACCTTGGTGACTTTAGGGTTGGGTCTTGTTCTGTATGTTATTACTACAACGCTAAACTCTGCTTTTACCTTAATGCATGATTAGTGATTTTAATCTAATGATGTAATATACGTTTTTCTGCATTTGAGTATGTTTACGTTTAACACAATCGTACGATTTCCTGATTTTATTGACATACTTTTGCTTTCAGTAACATTTCCAATTCAGAACTTGTTTCTGTTCAGTATCTAACGCCACGACGGCTTCAACGCAACGTAAAGCGATCGTAGACGTTTAGTTTTGTGTTATTGTGATCTACAACTATATACGGCTCATAAACTATCAACAGTTGACTTCTGCATTATCAATTTTTTTGCTGAAAACAAGCTCAAAAATGGGATTTTTCATGACAACCTCCATTTTTTCATACTTCAACTCACCTATAATCAGATATTATTTGATCTACTTGTCCAATATTACAGATTTTCAATCAATGACATGATGAGAAATAATAGTGGAAATTTCAGGTTTTTATCTGTAATGGTTTCTGAGATATTGTCGTTCAAATAGCCTCAAATTTCAATGCGCAGAAAAAACTCCTAAAAGTGGCTCGATGGGCATTTTTAAAAAAGAACTATCTCAGAAATTATTCAATATATTACGCTACAATTTCACAGATACCATCTTACATGTCCCCAATTTATGCTAAAAAAGTTTCAAGCAAATCAGAGATGGTGAAGCCGAAGAAACCTGATGGTTTGAGATGGAATAACCCATTAGCGAATGTTAGCATGCTAGCACTTTGAACCAAGATGGTAAACGTTGCTGTAAAGTCTTACAGGAATAAAATGTCTTTTACTGAAACCAGCTCCTCTTACGGTCTCTCTGGTGTTCCCATAGTTTAGTTTATCTTTGCAGACGCTGACTAAGCTAACGCTTGGACTCTCTCCATTCCTTCAAAGGGCACCGTCAGGACTCGGTAAACGGTGTGAATTTGCATGCCAAAGTTCACCAAAGTTGTGGGACGAAGCAAATTTACTTTGAGTGAATCTAATGATGATGCTGGAAGTTACTGACTAAACAGACCATGTGTGACCATCAATCCTCCTAGTCCTCAAAGTCCTCGCACAACCCGAACACCGTCCTACGTAGGAAAGCAAAGCTTCGGTATCTCCACCGGCTGTGTGCAATAACCTCCAGAACAACGTGGAGACAAGAGAAAACCTCGGCGATAAGCGTAAAATGAGCAGAAACTGTGTTCCTTTAACCGAAGTGTGCAAAGGCTTGATTACGGCGGAGTTGTAAATGTAGCTGTCACAACACAAATTACCTCGTATCACCCTCCTCCTCCTCCTCCTCCTTCGTCTTCTTCTTCTTGTTTTTTTCCTTGAGTCTCCAAACTGCTAGCATATTTCTCAGGTTTTATAAACCACATGTTTCCATCTGACAGCCGGAGCCTTAAAAGAAAATGTCCGCCGCTCCTCATCTCCTGAACCGAGGACGTGGAAAGTGCCAGATAGCATCCTTTCATTTCCGCTCCTCCAGATAAAAAGATGAGAGGACCAAAGTGAGGCCTATCGCCGGGCGGCAGTGATTGAGTCCCGTCGCTAAGCCAAAGCGAGAATCTGCTCAAATAACCCGCTCCGCCGATAAGAAGCTAGTCATTTCCATAGACAAAAAAACATCGGGGTTCAGATTAGATTTCACCGTCCGCCTGCCTTATCTCGCTGTTGCTCCATCATAGGCTGTGAATTATACGGCAAACTCCTGTCCTCCGTCCTTCCACCAAAACACCGCTGAAATACATACGGGCATCAAATGAAGCGATTGTTCGCAGGCGGGAATCGACAAAACCTGTTTTTTATTTACCGTGTAGGGATCGTTGGAGAAGTTTGCTGCTAACAGCTGCTGCTGACGCAATTGGAAATGGATGTTAGTTTAAAAAAATAAGTTATCACCACTAATACTGATGTAAATTTTAGTTTGTGGTGCCTCAGTTGGGGAATCTAAAGATTGCTCAATGATTTTTGGGTTAAACCAGGAAATATCTGCAACCCTAAGAATCAGACGAAGCGTCCATCGTTCTGTTTTTGTCAGAGAAACAACTAAACAATGCCAAAAATACGACTAAATACTGAATAATGTGTTCAATGCTCTCGAAAATTTGCAGTAAAGCAGCTTCGAGTTTATTTTATTTACGAACAAACTGCAGCTCAAAACCAGTCACTAGCCAACAAGGTTGTTGTTGAATTAATGAACAAAAACACGGAAAATAAAACTAGTGAAGAAAGTCTAATTGGAGCGATTTATATTTTGTTGTTCGTCAGTTTAAATGTGTTACTTAAGTACGTAACACATGAAATAGTGCGGAAATAGCAATCTGAAAAACTTAATAAATGCCAAAAATATATAATAATAATAAACTTTAAGGCTTCTTTTTAAACAATAATTATGGAAAAATCAAATTGGAGCAACTTAAATTCTTTATGTTCGTCAACTTAAAGTCTTTTGTTCAAACTTACAGTATTTAAATACTGAAATATTCCCCTTAAATATTGTGGAAATGCTAGTTGGAACAGCTTGATTTTGATGAGAAATCAACTTTAAACCTTGTTATTTTCCTACCAACTGTTAAATAAGTGGTTGTAGTTTTATTGTTTATTTTTTCGTGGACGGTTCGTTAGCGTCTAATTTGTTATTTTATTAATTTGTTGAGTTTAATTTCATCAGAAGTTGTTGTAATAACTGAAACAATATTATTTAGAGTGAAAAGCAAAAATAAATATAAGGGAAAGTAAAATAATACGACAATTTGTGGCACATTTCTTACCAAATGGCTTCATGATAAGGTGTGCTATTTTGCTATTAGCCTCCAATGCTACGTATGCTAGCTGTCATTTTCTTCTACGTCCTCGGCTCTTTGACTTTTCTCCAGACGCCCAAATCAAAACTCCAGATGAGGAAAAAGCTGTTAAAGAAAACATGACGACAGTTTTGACCTTTTCGTGCCGACACAAAGAGACTGAATTAGCTGCCGACTGTAGCGACGGCGGCGGCTAATGGTGCGTTTCATTCCTCGCCGGGCGCCATGCTAACGTGGCTACGTGAGCCTGGCAACGGAGGCGAACACAAAGACCGCTAACGAGTCACCAAACCTCCCTTACAGCCTAATTAGTGACTAATTATTCAGTCTTTTCTCTGATTTTAAAACGACTTCTACGTGTCACGGTGTTGCTGCGTCACCGCCGACGCAGTAAATAGATGAGGATGTTTCATTTATTTATGATGTTTTTATGGATAGTATGCAGTAAAATGACACTAAAAAGTCTTAATTTACTGTTACTTTGGACAAACCAGCCAAGTTTGAGTTGTTTTGGACAACTTTAAGTCATTTAGGACCAATTTTAAGGTATTTTGGACAAGTTTGTAGTCTTTAAAACAAAATCTGAGTTATGATGGGCGTATTTTAAATAATTTAGAATGAACTTTGGATTATTTTGGACAAGTTTTATGTAATTTACCACCAATTTAGAATTATTTTGGACAAGTTTTGATTGATTTAGGAAATATTTTGAGTTATTTTGGACAATTTTCATGCATGTAGGAGACATTTTGAGTTAGTTTTCATCCTTTTAAAAGTAATTTAGGACAAATTTTTAGTTTTCTTAATAAGTTTTAAATAATTACAGACATGTTTTGAGTTATTTTGGACACGTTTTAAGTCATTTAGGACACATTTTGAGTTATTTTGGATAGGTTTTGAATAAATAAGGACCTAATTTGAGTCATTTTGGACATGTTTTAATTTTTTTAGGACACATTTTGAGATACTTGTCAGTATTTTAAAGTCATTTCGGATCAGTTTTGAATTATTTTGGACAAGTATAAGATTGCTTCTGGTACTAAAACAATAATCACTGTGAGGCTTTGTGGCGTCTTTTAGCAGGACATGTCAACAAAGTGTGAGAAAAGGTATTAAACAAACAACACAGCGTTATAATTGTAATTTCCAGTCAGTTCCTGTACACTCGATCACACTACAATATCCTCTTCTGCTCAGCTTGCCTCCGTTCTTTAGATCTCTGACTGGGAAACACGTCCTTAATTGTCCTATCAGCTCAGAAGCCATCCAGACTGGCAGAGCTGCTGTTGAAGGTTGCTGGTGTTTGCAAACAGATGCCGTCGGTGTAGAATGGCAGTAAATACACGGCGCTCAACTTTAAACGTTAGCGTGCGTCCCGGCCTGTAATTTAGCCGCGACGGCGGCGTCGACTGCACGTGTTGTGACAAAACGCGGCGCCGCCATCACACGTCAACAATGGAAACACTGAACTGTCTTCGGCGGCGGCAGGTTTTGTAAATGTGGAGCAGAGCCGGAGTCTTCCTGGGACCGGGGGGCTCGGAGGTGCACTCGTGTGAGGCGCTAATGGACCCCTGCTGGTGTCGCTGCTGCAAAGAGGCCTAAGCAAAGCTGACATCCAGAGCTTTTGGGGGCCTCCATCCATCTCCCCCTCCTCCCGCCGCCGCTCGCTTTTTAAGCAAAGACAACTTTGGTGAATATTTCATGGGGCGCATTGCCTCAGTTTCAGCGTGTCGAGCTCAGGAAGTGGCACGCGATGACGCCTGACAGCCCCATATGTCGGCGTCCGCTAGGCGACAGTCTTTCTTTGTGGTCCGACGCCGCTCTCAGCCTCGGTTTCCTTCTGTCGCAGACTCCGGGCCCTTCAGCCGAGCTGCTCGTCATTTAGCTGCTTCTTTAAATCTTCGTCCGACTTCTGCTGATCCATCTGATGCTGGTGGTGGAAACGCCGGCATACGGACACTCATCTGCTTTTTGGGTTTTTTAATCAGAGGCTGCAGCATTTCCAGCTCTAAATGATGCACGTTGACGACTTTTTAGTTTGTATGAATTATTATAAACATGGAGAAACAGAGGAAGTGATGTAGAAATAAAGTACGGCAACACGTAAGAAAAGACAGAAGAAGCTTTTATTAGGGAGTGAATGAAAAGACGAACTCGTTATCAGTCCATCGTTGTCGCTCGTGTGAAGAACCACCTCCGTGCTCTGTTTGAGCTGCAGAGGTTTGAGGGAATCGGCGGATAAGAGGGAAGAAGCTCCTGGCAGCTGCGCAGCCTGAGGCCCGGTACATGTGGCGCCGGTCCGTCCGTCCGTCCGCCGGCGCCCGTCATTATTTTACCTCTCGCAGAGGCTTCACGCCGACTCGGAGGCGCCGCCACACACCGTCTGAGCCGCCTTGATCTGCTCTTAAACGCTGCCAGCGTCTGATCCTCAAACGTGGCCGAGTTACACCGAGTGGACGGAGGAACGGGCCGTTAGTGTTGTTAGTGGTGGAAGGGCGCCATTAAACCGCTTCATCAGCTGGTCATTAGGCCGTATGTTTGTTTGCGTTTCAAACTGCTCACAAACAATATAAACTGCTTTATTTGCACAGTAACTTACTAATTAGTGTCGAAAAGAAGATCTTCAGGCATCAGGGATGAGCTCATTATGACAGCAGTGTTGTGCACAGGAATCAGTTTATATCAGCTAAATTAAACGATTTATATACGTCTGTTAAACTCGACACATTTGAAAGTTGGCGTGACCAGAGTTCAAAACAGTTTGCTGTCCCGAAACATCTCCGAAATTCTACATACTAGTGCATCCATGTCTTTTTTCCAATAACTATTCAATGCATTTTCCTTATACATATATTCCGTTGTTGTTGTTTTCATGATGAGTCCACCATCTCCACACAAAACTGAAACTAAACCCATCAGTGTTGGACGTACCGTATTACTGTCATCACATTATTATTCAGTAGCTATGTTTATTTTGTTGTCCTGTACACCCGACTATCAGCACCACCTTGATTCTTGCAGTTGGGCCTCGTTCTTGCCATAACGTTTTCTTTGGGCGCTTTGGTTTGCATCATGTTTGGCTTTTGGTCAAACTTTATCAAAGAGCAAAAAAAAAGTATTTTATGCCTTCGCTGGTAGGATAGGGGACGTTGGGGATTCTATTCTGTTGATTCTTTCATATTAATTGAGGTAAATAACTTTGCATATTTCAACAGTTGTATTGTAGATTAGCTGCAGTACCTGGTTGTGCCACCAGGTGGTTCTTCCTGTTCCTGCTTATAAGTTGTGTTCGATGCCGTAACGACTGGTGAAGGCCAATCACAGTTCTGTGTTGGCAAACAGAGAGCATTGTTGGGTTTAGACTTAGATGAAGACTTCTGTGGAGGTTAATGACTTCCGGCTTTTTGCTCTATCATTGGAATGAAGCTGAAGTTTACCAGGATAGCATTTTCGTGTCCGTGGTTATAAATGCAAGGATGTGCTTCATGCGTCTTAGTGATTATTGAGTATTGATTGATAACATGACCAATGACTGATTAGGAAATGTGTTGAAAAGTTAGCATCCTCAGTCATGACAAAAACGCTTATTTTCAGTTGTTTTAATCAACAGTGATTGACATGTTTTGTTTAAGCTAATTTCAAGTTTAGCCGCTTTAGCTCATAGATGAAGATACACAACAATCAAAAACACACCCAGTGACATGAGATGGAGATTTTTCTTTTTTCTCGGTTTTTGGTTGGCTCTTGGTCATCTGAATATTTTCTTATCTTCTTGTTTATGTCTCGAAATTGTCCTGTTTTGCGTTGTTTTAGCATTTTCCAATCGATTTGTCCCGTTTTGCACTTGTTATCGCTGCTGCCTGACTTACAACACCCACAAAACCACTCAGTTTGTTGATTGAAATTTGATTTGATGATCATGGTTTGACAGGCTGTTAATGAGCCACAGCGTTACGCCTTTTGGGGTTTGCGTCTGATGTATTTAAGACGTTTGAGACTATCAAACAGTGTTCTGGCGAACACTCGATCAAGTGTCCGTCACCAGTGGGACAGACGATCACTGTCTTGTCTAGGCGTAGTTGGATGTATGTGATGCTGCAGATCGTACTACATACGCCCACTTCTTGACACTAACTGTCAATTGAACTTTAGGTGTCAGAAAATTCACCAGAAACAGCCCATTTACCGGCAAGTTAGGAGGACTGTGCTGTACCGGATGCCCAATCCCACATGGAGTCCACATCGATCCTCCTCTCCGCACTTTTGTCTAAAACTTACAGTCCGTCGAGACTTCCACAAAAAGTCGAGTTCAGTTCGCATTAGCTCCAAACACATCGAGCTCTGCGGAGATACAAGGTCTCTGCAGTCTCCACGTATACCTCGAGTCTGACCGGCAGAATCCCTCGTGTTCAACTTCTCCAACAGCTTTCCTTTAAATTACCAGCGAGCTGTTGGACTTTCAGACGCCGAGTCGTGGCTCCGCAGTCTGTGCAATCTGTCGCATCGGTCTCGGTGGCGGCGACATATCAATCAAAGCCGAGGCGAAACTTGGACGATCCATCCATCACCGCGCCTCTCCTCAGCAGCCGAGTTTATAAACCGGCAGGACGAATATTAAGCAGTAAACATTTGCCGTTCGACGGGTTTTTTTTTTTTTTTTTTAAACCACACAGATGCAAGAAAAACACACTGGAACAAAAAAAGAAGCATGTGTCACATTAAATATTGAGAAAATTTCTGTAAAATGTGACACACTCACCGAGCTGCTGTGGGAATTCAATACAACACACACATAGAAAAGAAGGAGGCTGTGTCTCTCCTACTTGGCTGTCATGAATATAGGTCTGCCAAACCGAGCAACAACAACAAAACATACAAAAAAAACACACACACTGGAAGTATTACATAAGTTGGGATTCTCTGCGGTTTGAACCCTGAGTCGTCGGTGCACAGGCGGCTGTTTAAATTGCATCAGTTCCTCTGATGTAAATGCGTATAGCCTTCAACTCCCTTAGAGCTTTTAGTCATTTATTTTGATTAGGGCTGTATTTATAAGATAAGTCTCTTAAGTAAGCCGCCTGGGAAGCCGGGTTTGGCGAGGACGGCGGTGGGGGGGGGGACAAAATGAAGTCTGTTTGATGATTATAAATTCAGAAATATCTGCTTGTCAATTAATTAGCCGCTTCCTGGGTACGCGCGCCCCTCTTTTCATTCGCCGGGCCTCGGCATCTCGGCGGACGAATACCCGCGGTGCCGCCATTGTTGCGTCTAAGCGGCAACACGAGTCTCCGGCAGCCGAGGGGGGATGCCGAGAATAAAGATCCTTCAAAGGCAGACAGTTTTCAAGAGAGAAAGCCTCTGTTTTTCTTGCGCCGGCTGATTTTCTGAGAGCGGCGTATTTGGCTGCTTGAAGGGGTTTGCTCTGCCAGTGTCTCGCTTCGCTCAGACACAAACAAGAACCGGCGAGAGAAAAAAGGTAGACGGCGCTTGAAGTGATGCTTCCATTATTTCTGCCTCTCGTAGTGCAACAATGCGAGCGGGAGACCCTGTCTTGTTGAGGCTATTGTGGCCGGGCGTGCCTTCGCCGCCGCCACGAGGAGGCTTCGCTGATTTGTAGCTCCACAGTGATATCTGGGTTTCTTTACAGTCGACCAAAAACAGTGGTGAAAAGGGCCGCATTTCATATCAGGAATGGAATGAGAGTCAAGAAAACTTGGATATAGTCCAGGTTTTTATGTTGGCTTAGACATCGTCGGCCTTCTTCGTAGATCTAGATGCACTTTAGCAGGAACATACTTGCTGTGTACGACATAATCTAAGTATTATAGTTAAAGGCAAACATGCATGTTTTCCCATAAGGTTCGGTTATAAGTGTTTTATAAAAATCCGTGACCACGCTCATGGACTTTCCGAACACAACAACCATCTTGGCAGTGCCCGACTCCACCTAACGTCCAGCTAATCAAAAAAACAAGCAAGAGTCGAGTAGCTGTACCTTTGATTATCGATAACTTTACACCTTCATACAATCTAAACAGATGAGTTCTATGAATATCCACTTTCTGTACAGCTGTTGTGAAACAGGAAGTTAGCTACAGAGACCAAATCTTCTTTTCGCACCAGGTTGTAAACATGTTTATTTTTGCTGTAAAGGTGGTCATTTTAACACAGAGGTCTATGGGGATTGACTCGTTTTTGCATCCAGCATCTAGTGGCCATTTGAGGAACTGCAGGTTTTGTTTTTCCGTAATGGCGTCATTTTCCAGACCCGAAGGTTGCCGCTCAGATAGGAGTGACCTCATGTCAAAGCTAGCCAACATGTGTTGTGTTTTGAATAGAGACGCAAATTCTAAACTATTTTCCTAACTGACAGTTGACGGTGTTATCAACGAATTATCGATTAATCATTAAATCATAGCCGATAGAGCTACCTCTGATAAAAGTTGCTTGTTAACATTCACCACTCAATTCTTCAGCTCATTTCAAATTTAAAAGCTGTGGTTGGGAGTCATTAACCTCCATAGAAGTCTTTGCCCTTTGCTAGCTAAACCCCCACAATGCTCTCTGATTACAAATGTAAACTTAATTGAGTCAGAGTGACGCCTCCTCTGGTCGCTATGCTAATAAACAGTGAAGCACCACCTGGTGGCGCAACCAGGTACTACAGCTGATGAGCTTCGTCTTCTGCTTAATCACTTAATATAATTTTAATCGGTTAAATCGATCAACGGATAATCATTAACCTGCTTTATGTTTAGATTTTGTATAAAGAAATGTTTTGTTTTGGTCGTTTGGCTGCGACTAAATTACAACAACAAATATGTCTTGAGGGAAACGCAATCGTGACGGCATCATTTTTTCTATCAATATAATGAGAAAACGTAAATATATGTTAATACTGACGATATCTTACCATCTCCTGGTACCTGATACAGTTAAACAACATGTCTTTTGTCTTTCTTTAAGGTGGATTTAGTTTATTTATGGGCATTTCTGCATCCATTTCACTGTTATCCCTGCACGTTAAATTCGTGCAAATCGTCTTGACATTCAGTGAACGTTTTCTCAGAGATCTGGATTGATGGATGCTCTGTTCGTTGTCTCTTCAGACAGTCGAGATCACTGTAACCTGGATGCTGGAAGGAAAAACCCAGAACTCGACATTAATCCCCATCCAGACGTCCAACCCGAGCTCAGCAAACCTCATGAAAATAGCGTTTCCGTGTCGTTCCTTTAAAATGCTTGTCAAGCAGAGAAAGTCAGTGACATGTTTTCTTGAGGTTTTTTTTATTTATTTATTTTTCCCGCATGACAATTCTCACATTTGTATTCAGTCCAATGTGTCAAAAAAAATAAAAAAATAAATAAAACAAAAAAAAAAAATCTGCAAATACTGCATGAGATGTCACAGTGATCTTAGGCAGGTTTTTTGTTCTCCTCAGAGGTTGGTGAGTCACATTGCATTTGGCGACGCCTCTCACTTTTGCACAGTTGAGTTTACAGTCTGGTTTCCAGTGAAGGGAAGAGAAATGACAGCATGCGGCGTGTCATCAAATCAGACCCATATTTCCTCTGTCCCATATGTGGGAATCCTGTCACATTCGGTCCTCCTCGGCGGCGCAGAAACAACGCCGCCTGTGCACAATGTCGTATTGTTCTCTTTAATGCGACGAGCATCAGCAGCAGGATGTGGCACGACACACTTCTGCTCCTCCGTCCTCAGGTAGAATCCCAGCCGCGGGTAAATATTAGCAGATATCAGTATTTGGCGATCCTTCCACAGGATCCAGAATCCGTAAAAGCAAATTAAAGGCCTCAAATTGTCTTGCTTCTCCCCCGCGACCTGGAGCAGAGCAAGTAGCATCCAGGCGTGTTGTCTCTCATCATTAAACCGCCTCTCGGAGGCTCCTGGGAGCGTCGCACAGGAACCTTGTGTTTCTGAAAACATCAAGTGTCTCCGGCGTCTGCGGGGAGTCGCGCATTAGAGTCACGGACTCCAGCCCAGATGATCTTTTTTAAAATCACTTTCTGGCGTACGCGCCGGGCTTTGTTGTTTGCTTTGTACGTTGCGATGCAGGTGATGCCCAAGGTCTTGAAGCGCACAGATCTCTGACCTTGTTTTCTCTCCGTCTCTGCTTCCATTATGTGCTCGTAGATCAAAGACGCACCAGCCGGCGGAGATCCTCACTTAGAGGCGGCCGACAAAGGTAAGTTATTAAACCACCGTCCTCCTCTTTCTTTCTTTCTTTCTTTCTTTCTTTTTATTCACGACGTGACAAGATGTAGTCACGTTGCACGCCTGTACGATCCAAATAATCTCTTCATTGTGTCACAAATTTTCCTGCCGTACGATTTTTATCGAGGTAGTGGATCAACTACAACGAGGCCTGTTGGTGGGAAAAGTGGCTCATAGGATCAGATAGGATCCCACAAATGAAGTCTTTACTAGCTAGCTAGCTGCCTCACCTGTGATGCTACACAGTCCTCATCTTTTGATTTCGTAGCAGCAGCTGCTTCTATTGGTGTTGAACAAAAGTTAAAACCAGTTTTACATTCAATGTGATTTCTGTCCGATGCTAGTTCGGCTCGAATCCGTAGAAGTTCTCACGATGCACCAGGACAGAATTCAACACATTTTTCGTCTTCGGAGTTCTTAATTAACCAACTGATTGTGGTTCGTTGTTGGAGAAGTTCATTGTTGACGTGCAGGTTTTTAAACGGCACAAATATTTGATTCATTAGATTATTTGCAGATATTCTGATATTTTCCAGCTGATTTCGGTCGATTGCCGATTCATGCACGTTTTGTTTTCTCTCTTGTAGTTGCATTAACTTATAATTATGCTTCTCTGCTGCTCAAATTTACACTTTTACTCCAACGTAGATGCATATTACTGATACATGTTGGATACTCTTATATCCTACATATTTACATCCACTGTTTACACTCGTACTCTAAATGTCTTAGATGATAAACTGAATTCGTTGTCTCAGTGCTCTTTGCAATGACAAAAAGTTGAATTTCATCTCATTTGATCGAATGTAAAACTTACCGTCATTATTTTTATGTGACGTTTCCAAACAAAACTAAACTTTTAGCCTGTCGGTGCTCATTTTAGATAAAAATTAGGGCTTTAGATGTTTTACTTATTTTTGTGTGCGGCTTGTTTTCTATCATTTTTAGTCAGTTAAAGCTTCTTTTTCTGATTTAGAATTTAAAAATGTGTATTTAGATTTATTTTCTTCATAATTTTCACTTTTTTATTTTTTATTATTATTATTTGAGCTGATTTATTACAGGCTCTTTTTTATTTTTTATGTTTTATTTTATGGCTTGTGCAGCTCATCCATCTGCAGGTGTGATGTCTGACATTATACGTTGTGCTTTATTGATCCAGAAAGAGTTAAATCTGATCTCATCAAATGTCGATATTTAATTTTAAAGCCTTAATCGACCGATACTGACGACGACGATGTCATTGTGCATTTCTATTTTTTTCTGATTGTTCATGGATGGTAACTAAAGTCACCTTAAACTTAGCTGATAATTTAACAATACAAGCAGCTGATAGTTTATTTAAAGTAAATTATCAACGATATCAACGGTACTCATGTGTATTTACTGTTTGTTTGTACATTTTTGCACCACTATCACTACATTTTATCCTCTTTGCTGCTGCAACTCTGTAAATGTCTTCCAACTATCTTAAACATTTTATAAATTCTCTGTTTATTTGTTGGTTTTCTTTCTGCTTCAGTCCCTGCCAGAGGTTTTGACCACTAGTGGAGCTGTGGAGCAGCGTTACTGGCTGGTTTTTATTGATGTTTATTTACATCAAAATGTGCGATTTCCCTTTAAGAAGTGTCCTCTTGGTGCAGTCAGTCACTGACTAGTTAATATTACTCATGTATAATACTTGTTTACGTTCTAATAACGTTCCCTACATGTTCCTACTATCTCCTTTGCTGCGGTAACGTCTGCACATTTCTTCCAGTTGTCTTCAATAATTGCAGTTTTAGTACTTTGGCGACGGTTTTGACCGCTAGCAGAGCTATAGAGCGACATTATTGAGGTTTGTTTACATAAAAATGTGCAATTTCCCTTTAAGAAGCGGCCTCTGGGTCTAAACTCGTACATTATCCTCTGTTGCTGATGGGACGGCTGATGTCTTTCTCAGAAACATCATCATCGCCGTGAAAATGCACCGGTCGAGGCGCTGAAAGGGAAATCCAGCTATCCGTTTTTATTGCTCCAGCGTAACCCAGACGCTCGGCTGTTGTCTGAAAACAACAGATTACCCATGCATGAGAGGGCTTTGTTTACCTCCCGCACCTCTTCCTGTGGCCATAGTTTCAAGCGAATCTCAGGGAGGATGCATATGCAGAAGCTGCGGCGAGTTCATTCCAGCTCCAGCTGCCGCCAGGAGACGGGCCTCCGGTATTTATGGCTGGCATAAAAAAAGCGTGTGCATCCGCCGTCACCTGCAGATTTACAGCGCGTTTGACAAACACGCAAAATAATAATAAAAGAAAAAACGCAGAACGAGCGGCGTTCAATTTGTCCGGGAGTTTAGAGGCTGTCTGCTGCTCCCGACGGATTCTGCTGCTGGAGCGTCTCGCCGTCCACGCCGGCCTCCCGCTGAGATCGTGTCTGCGTTCCGATGTGTGTGTTTGCGCCGCCCGAGTGTGTGTTTCCTTTTTTTTTTTTTTTTTTCCCGTGCAGCGAATCCGCCTGCTCTGAAACACCAGCAACAGATAACAGATGGTCCCCCTGCATTAGAAGTGTTTTATTTCCCCGCGGAAGCCAGATATGTCAAAAATAAGCATGTGCAACATTAGTCATTTGGAATATTCATGCCCCTGCCGTCCGACGGTTTCCTTTTCGCAGCCAAAATACCACCAGCCCAATCCTCCCAAGGAAGCGAGGGGGGGAAAAAAAGCAGCCATCAGCTGAACCGATGGGGGGGAAAGGCTGAGGCCTACATGCGGTTTTAATGGAGGAATTTTTTTCTCTCTCTCTCATGGCTGCTTCTTTAGCAATGCCAGGGCTGTAATTAAAAAGGGGTTACAGTGTGTGGATGTATTAAGAACCTCATCCCTCAGCCCCATTAGACACAGTTGTGTGAATATGCACACATGTCCATATGCCTGTTTGGCTGCACGCACAAACTATCAATTTGCACCCACGTTAAACGAGCTCATCCAGCGAATTCCTTCATAGACTCAGTCCTCTCCACCTCCATCTCCAGCTCGCGTCTCTTTAATCTCCACCTCCTCTCCTCCCAGGCTTTCTACCCTCCATCTCCCACCATTGCTGCCATCCTTGTCCTTGGTGGCGGACATGAGCATGCATCATTATCAGGCCTGATTAACCATCCACGTAGTTGGCAGTCCGGGCCCCACTAGGGGCCAATGGCATGGATTTCCTACCGCCGAAAAACATGAATTTTGAGCAGTGCTTTCTCACTTTGCCGTGGTCCCTCGTGATCAGGGTTAATTTGTGGCAGCATGCGTGAATGGTGTAGAAAGAGGAGAGGAGGCAGGGAAGGAGGAGGAAAAGCTACCAAACAGTAGTGCACTGCTTATCGCAGAAATGCAATATAATTTATTCAGGAATATGCAAATCCAACAATCACTCTGCCTTGTTTACCGAAGGGACCTGCTGATTCAGAGTCTGAGAGAGAGAGAGAGAGAGAGAGAAACAATCCCAGCCACACAAGCCAACATACAGTGGAAGCACAAAGGCAGCCAGCAGCAACTCATTTCACTGCTTTTTCTTTAGATTCGGGGAAATGAAGGGTGTCGGGCAATTTCTTGGTTGTTTGGTCGCCGCTAAAACCTTCAAAGAGACGCTGATTATGTGCAGTCGGTGTCGTATGCAGTCGTAAACCAGAGTTTGCATACATTTGTAAAGACCACGTATGTCAGGGCGGGATTGGGCTTCCAGTGGCTCCTGTTACTCTGTGTTTTCTATTAAAACACGTCTTTGTCTTAAAATACAATCATGTATTTTGGTTCTTTCATAGATTAATTAAAGGTCTGGAAATAAAACAAAATCCACTGGATCAAAAATATACATACTATTTTAATATTTGGTTAAATGTGGCCTCAGTTGGGTTCTTCTGGTCTCCGTCCACCAGCTTCTGGTTCATCTTTGACTCCTCTGGACAGAATCGCTGCAGGTCAGCTAAACTTGTCGTCTTGGTTTCAGTCAGGACTTTGGGGAGACCAGTCTAGAACCTTCATTCCAGCCTGATGGAACCATTTCTTTTCCACTTTGATGTGTGTTTGGGCTCATTGTCTGGTTGGAACATCCAACTGTGTCCAAGATCAACCTTCTGCTGATGGTTGTAGGTTTTCCTGAAGAATGTAGAGGTGATCCATTTACAGCCCCAGAGCATGATGCAGCCACCTCCATGCTTGATTGTAGTTTTGGTGTTCTTGAGGTCAAAGGCCTCCCACTCTCTTCTCCAAACGTATTTCTTATCTTCTTTTCATCCGTCCACAGATCTTTCCTCCAGAAGGCCTTTTCTTATCTCCTGGCTGTTTCTAAACTGTTCCCCCATGTCAATGGTGGCAAATGTTGCTGTTTTCAAGAGCCAATAATTAAAAATGTCATTTCTGTTGAAGGCATTCAGTCATTTGGATACACTGGAAACAATTCTAAGTCCTCACCAAATTTCATGGCTCTGGGAGTCATATTTCTGGAGATATTGAACCTGAAATGGGGCCTACTATAGAGCATGATGCTACCACCTCCATGCTTGATGGTAGGTTTGGTGTTCTTGGGGTTAAAGGCCTCGACTCACAGAACTTTCCTCCAGAAGGCCTTTTCTTTGTCCATCAGCAGCAGACTTCAGTGGAGCCTAAAGGTGCAGCTTCTGTACGAAGGGCTTCTTTCTTGCGTGATTATTTGGGATGCAACAACCCTTTATGAAACTCTGGACGTCTGAATCTGTGTCGTAGAGTCATCCATATGCTGCAGTTGTAAGGTAGAAATGCTCAGTTGACTCCTTACTTTTGCTCATAATTTGTGTCCCCGTATTGAAAAACCAACATATTGACGAGACTAAAAACTCGATTTAATCTCGGAGTCAGCAGCTGTAGTCAATCGTAACGACTCACGAGAAGGTTAGAGGTCAACCGACAGTTCAAGACGCTGTACGTGATCCTTAAACTGCTTTCCTTGCTGTTTTTTTTGCTGGTGAAAATCCTGAAAATTCAGCCAAAGTATGTGATGCAACTTAGACAAACAGTCAATAAGTCAACTCTGAGACGGTGCACCAACATATTTCTTTAACTCTCTCAGTTTTGCTGATTTTAAACTCTAAGTTTTGAACCTTTTTACCATATTTAAGCATTTGTAAAGACCACAGTCGTGTTATCTCTCAACTCGTCACGTACTTCCTGAAGAGTTCCTCTCAACACAACAGACCTGGGACACTGAAGCCAAACAGAATCGGCGGCTGAACTGTAGAAAATGTTTGTTTACGGTGAATCTACGGCACGCAGCCACCCAGGGTTGGATTAGATTTAAAGCCGAGACGAGAAGAAGTGAAATCTAAATGTATTATATTTGCAGAACACCTTTTTTTTTTTTTTCATGGTTAATTAAGAGGCGCCACAGTTCTTGTGCGTCACATTCAATTTTTGCTTTTCATCATCTCGGGCTTGTAGAACCGGGTGTGAGTTGCAGCCGCTCGCCGACTCCCTGCTGAGAGCCCAATTAGCGCGGCCGTATTGATTTCTCTGCACCGCGTTGCATGTACTTTTGCAGGTGAGTCCCTACAGCCAGCGCCGGCGTATGGAAGACAACAATTATCTCCTCTGACAGAATCTCTGAGGCCACGCGAGGAAGAAGGAAGAAAAAAAACAGAAACAGCAGAGCTCAGAAAATTGATCTCTTCAGGCTTGTGTGTGGATGAGGAGACAAAAAGCCGCCGCGACTCTGAAAGCAGCAACTTTTGGATGTCGAAACCTTGTTTAAATGTTCTTAAAACTTGTTTTTGTTTCAGGTTAGCGTCAATGTAAGGTTGAGAAACGAGATCTGGCCTTTAAATAGAGCTTAATAATCCATGTGGGTCTTTAGAAGAAGTGCATATTAGTGTAGAAATGTATAAAAATGAACATTTTGGTGCTTTTTTTAGGGGCTAAACAGTTTTTTGTGGAAATGCTCATGAACCAGGTCGTAGCTTTAAAGCACGAACATGATTATGAAATGGGCAATAAGACAAAACCAGTTAATGTGGATGGTTCCGTCTTCGTTGTGGTTCGTTCTCGTCTATTTTGGCTCGTTTAGTTAAAGTTTTGGAGACAAACTTTGCAATTTGAATTGAAGAAGATGAGAACAGCAAAGCTTAAGATATTTCTTTTCAATATTTAAAAATTATATAAATATACAGTTATGTAAATGTACTAAATGTGAAACCTTCTTTCATGTCGAATATCAAGGCTGTCGGATTGTCAAGACGGAGGTCGAGATACGAGGAGGGCTTGATGCTGGAAGGCTCATTTGTTGATAATATTTATTGTCTATAGTTGTTCTAATAACTAGTGGTTCTGGTCCCAATAGCACTTTCTGCTCTCTGGATAGTCAGGCCCAATTAATGATGAATATCCGAATATTCGGCGTGGTCAGGGGACACTTCCACCCCGTCAGAGCACTCCCTCGGGGTGGAAGTGTCCAGAACACACAGGCAGTACTTGGCTGCTGATGCTAGTTTAGTTAGCGCTCACACTTCTGTTTCCTCCATCGGTGGTGGTGGGGGAGTGGCAGATACGCTCCACCGTTACCATCCATGTTTACTTCCATAAACACTGAGCACGCTCGCTGCGTGCGACGTCGTCGTGTCCTCTTGTGCGCATGCGGGACACTTTTGGCTCGTATGAAGTTCACACAGCAGATCACATACAAGTCGCATTGAACTGGAAACGTGAAGGAAGTCACAAAGAAATCCTCATTGAGCATCAAG
>NW_007578429.1:27814-44952 GCF_000690725.1 Stegastes partitus | reverse complement strand
CAGCTCTGAATCATGTACAAACGAATTACCTACAGTTCTACAACGTTAGATGCTTTTGGCTTCATCTTTAGCATTTACAGACGTATCAGTGTCATGCATTGATCCTGCTGCTATTACAGTCAAGAACATGAAACATTTCTGGCACTAGAACTGCTAAAGTGTACTAAAGATGGATATTTGTAACATGTGATGTGCAGAATATACGCTGTAGAAAACATGCCGAGTGCAGAAATGTGGAAAAATCTATAAACGAGACAAAATAGGAAGATATGCTTGTAAACATATGGAACATGAGTATAGGTCTTTATAGCAGCAGTGTTTTCAGACCTGCTCACTGTGTAGAACCAGTAAAACCAGAGATTCTCCATTTTTCTTTTCCCTCAAATCTTTGGTAAGTTATTCAGGAAATAGAGTGAAAATCCCCCTGTGTATTTCTATAATTTTTCTGATTTGCGAAAGCATTTTTTGAGTTTTCAGCTTCGTGCCGAGCTTAATAGGAAACCACAGACAGACTTTATGTATTGATTTTCTCTTCTTCTTTTTTTTTTTTTTTTAGTTTGAAAGCCAGAACTGCTGTCTAGGCTTTTCTGAGATATCTTTAGAAGCAGCACTTTCCTCTTATATGCACAGTATACGGTTTACGTAACCGATGAAGAAGACATAACTGTGCAAACGCACATTTCACTGACGTGTGAGCTCAGCTAATAGTCGAATCTGAAGCTAAACTGTGCTCGTTCACACAATTTCAAACCCTCTGAACTTGAGGGAAACATACGGTGATGTGCAAAAATAATGACTTGAAATGAGATTCAGATCTGAGCTTTGACTGCGAACCCTCCGTTTGTTCTTTCCGAGCCGCTCCTCGCTGGATTTTTCTGGTCCTCCTCGGATCATTATCCTGTTGAAAGGTCCACTTTCAGCTCACCTTCAACTCTCAGACGGACGCCGCTCTTTGATATGATGCAGAACTTGTAGTTGAAACGGCGAGTCCTTGAGGCGGCACAGAAACTCCAAAAACAACAGCATTAGCGGGGTAGCGCGAGGTGCCTCTGCGGTAAAACTGTCTTTGCTTTGTGCCAGAACGTCTCGTTGTTGTGGCCAAACAGCTCAACCTTTGATTCGTCCGTCCAGAACACATCGATCCAGAAGCCCTGCTCTTTGCCGAGGTGTTCTTTGGCAAACTGTAGTTTTGTTCTAATGTTCTTTTTGGACTACAAAAGCCTTTTTCCTGGCAAGTTCAACCTCCTGTTTTTGTTTGCTACCTTTGCTTCACAGCCACAGAAAGCTGCTTTTCAACTGGTTAAGTCGACATACGGTTTCCTATCCGTCGACCAATCGCCTGCAGACGCTTGTTTCTCTCAAGAACTGTGATCCCGAACCAATATGAGGAGTTTTAAAACAGAATCCAGGTTTCAAGAAACACAGATCAACCTGTTTCAGATGTTTGGATGCAGGTTTCTTCTTCAAGATTTAGAATTCAGCTTCATTACCATCATTTGTCATGGCACTAAATGTTGAAACTGAAATGGAAAATTCTTTAAAAAATAACTAATCGAGGCATAAAAATGTTCTGGAGTTGGTGTAGAGGATGAATTCAGTGATCTTATGTTCAATCTCGTTAAGGAGGTTTTTCTTTTCTCTTTCTTGCAACTTTGGCAGTTTTGGGAGCAAGTAAAGAACAAATATAAAAACTTTATTCCTGCAAATCGTATGAGGCCAACCAGTAAGGGTTCAGTGTTTCTATTTTAGGGTTATATCGATCTATAAATGCATGTTGAACAAAGAAATGCTTTAAAATCAAGAAAACAGGATAAACTTAGCGTCTACTTTTACAATCTGAACTCCTAGTTCTTTCAGAAATGGTGGCGCCATTTTCCTCAAGAACTGATGGTCAGTAGGTGTTTTTTTTAATAAGTGTCGATCTGATATCTGGAACTCCAGTAAGAATCCAACCACCATTGTCGTCCTGAAAACCCAAAGTTAAATCTTGAATGTTGCTTCGTAGTACAGAACTCGTTTCCTGCAGATCTTCTGGGCTTCTTGGCGACTTCTTTCTGCATCAGATGCTGCTTTCAGGCACATTTTCAGGCCGATCTTGAACAAACTAGGAGGATTTTTCTCACAGTAGATAAATTCATACCAAATACTCCAAATTCAGACTCTCTGCCAGACTCATGAGCATCCACAGTCTTTTTTTCCTGAAGAGCTTTTTAGTCGTTTTAGAAGACGCTCAATGTTGAAGGTTTAGATGCTAAAGAGATTTGAACTCTTCATTCCAATCAGGTAGATGTAGTTTCCATGTGACCGATCTGTTGTTTTTCAACATGTAAATTATCAAAGCGACGACATGCGTCCAGCTTTACGTGCAGTTTGTTGCTGTGAGTCGTTTTTATCCACCGGCAGTGTCGTGTTGGAAAAAAGTCGACTGCTGACGGATATTTGTTGACAAGACTTTAACTTTATTACAAACGGATCTCAGAGCACAGCAGCTTAGTTGGGAATACATTTGTTCTCTCGAGAGAAAGTCTTATTTTGACTGATTCTGCTGCGTGGGTGCTCTACGGCCTCCGACTGTATCACATCTCTGACAGATTTGCTCCTCGGCGATAACAGTTTTCACTATCGCTTTTCAGGCTCCTGCATTTGTTTATTCCCGTCATTATGAAGGAGCTTTATTGCTCATAGTAAACACTGCCGAGTCTGGTTTACATTACGGCAATGAAACTTGGTGACAATCTGTTCATTTTTATGTATTTGCACGTGGTTTATCCTGCGACACCATGTTTCATGAGCAGAAAGGAGTCATTATTATAAATGAAAGAGTCGCATCCAGCCATATCTTCAACTTAAACGGCGAGACTGGAAGAATCCCCCGCCGTTCCTGGTAATGTGTGTCATATCAACAACGTGATGCTAATCTGCTGCACTTCCACACTCTCCATCAGGCTATTTTTGCCACACACATGTTGCCTGAGAGGTCAGCGGCATAGCAGGGTTCTTACTGGGTCGAATTGCTCCGAGGCAGAAGTTAATTTCCAACTCAACGGAGATAAATGACTTTGCTTTGACCTCCATTGCTTGCTGGCACAACAAAGACATTGTGCTGCTATTCTCGGAGACGGCCGCTGTGAGGATCTGTAATTTAAAAAAGCGGCACTTGATTATTTACTTTCATTTAATTTGTTTGTTTAGAGGATTTTTTTTCCATTAGGATATAAAGTTCAAAACGAGGTCAGTCTGAGTTCACAGCGGTTCCTTGAGGAAACACCTCCGAGACGCTCTTCAAATGGCGGTTTTGGGGTTTCATTTAGAGCTCATTATTATTAGTATTTGTAGTAGTCGTTGTAGTCGTGGTAGCAGTAGATTGTTTTTTAAATCCTCCAAACATAAGAAAATGATTGTATTAAAGAATATCCTAGGTGTTCCTAAATGCAATCGTCCTCCACATTTGGGGAGCTTGTCATGTGTGGACAAATCGGTCGCCAGGAAGTTAGACAAGATCCTCACATGCCCAAATATACAGAACTCATCCCAAAAAAGTGTATTTTAATGCCAAAAAACTAAAATAATTCAACAGTATGTTTACGGGCTGGTGTTGGAAAACCTGCCACAGCACTTAAAACACTGAGTTCCTGCTTCGTCTTTCAGAAACCAGTAGAAAACCCCTACATTCTGTAATATTATGTGAAAAGCAGGTTCCTTTAGTAACATCTTTGAGGTTTTTTCATTAGCAGCATCATCTCTGAATTTCTTTTGGCTCTCCTAAGTTTAAGAGATTACCACAGAGAGCTGCAATATTTGTCATTCAAGCGAGATTCGACAGGACACCGTAATGTGATAACAAACAAGAGACTAAATCTAGACTAATAGCAGATTATCAAACACTCCAAGTAACCAAAAGCCAAAGTTAGTTAATGCACCCTTTCTTTGGAGACCCTCATGTGGGTCCTGCTGTTTGATGCTGCAGTTATTTAGTATATTTGGAGGAAATCGTCTTAAACAGCTGGAATCGACAAAGTTAACTCCAGCTCAGGTTAATGTTTTTCCATTAATTGATGGTGAAATTTTATCACAATGAAGTTATCATACGGGTGTTTCAATTTCTTTGCTTGTAGATTTGAAATTGTCACGCAAACTACGTCTTCTCTGGGATGTTTTTTGGATGGATGTTGGTACTGAAATGTGAAAAAAGCCTTCACCAAATCACTTCACACAACTCGAAGTGCTGTTGTTTGCGTATGATTAACCGTTAATATGACTTCGTACAGGTCGGACTTGTTGGCAATGAAACGCTACGAGACATATAACCAACATGTTCAGCTGCCGTCAGATAACTGGAGTGCATGTTTAAAAGGTTTATAGTTTACTATTAGTAGTCCAACTGTGTCCAAAATTACAGATCGAAACTGTTGCAGTGACGATAGCAGCTTATGATAAGTTGGCATATATGCTAAAGATCTTACTTTAGAGCGGATGAACAAAATTGTATCCATTCCTCACACTTTTTTAATCGAGTTCTGGGTTTTAAATAAAAAAAATAAACACACCGTTGAAGTATGCAAAGGGAATCTAAAGCTCGGTTTGCTGCGTACGGTTGCAGAGCCATAATTAGTCGGTTTTTCTTCAGCGAAAGATCGGAAAACTCAGGCGACAAACCTTTTGCGGATTCGCTTCCTCGGCTTTGATCTGTTCGTTCCAAGATTTCCTCCCTGTGAGACGTCGTGAGCTCCCCGCGTGCTTGACATCACGTATTAATAAGGCTGTTACATTGATTATTCAATAGAGACGTGTTCCCGGAGCCTTTGTATCTCAGCTTTATACGACATTTTGGCATCGTTTGGTATTCATAGGCTTTTCCTCCCAGCAGCTGTCAGCGTTTTTCTGCTATTCCAACACGTTTAGACACTCGTAAGAATCTCGCTGCAAATATAACGTTTAATTGACGCCGGTTTACATATTTTTTTCCCAACACGCTGCATTGAATTAAGCGCCGCGGCGAGAAAACACCGATTGTTTGTTTTGGGAGTTGAATTTTGATGATCGGTTTGGGTTCTTTGTGATGTGATGATGTGATATTTACAAGAAAAGAGGCTGTGGGGTAAAAAAAACAAACCCCGGATTGAATCTTCTGCTTCTTCCGTGCTCTGATTGTTTCGTATCCATCGTTCCTGACCTTCAGCAGACAAATGATAGCTGTGTTATATTTCCCCCCGAGCTCAGAAAACCAGCACCTCTTGCAGTTTAAATCTTCCAGGTTTGATTTGTGTCAGTTACTCCAGTATTTAGTCACTGCATCATGTAAGATGCAGCAGATTTGCTCTCAAACCAAGGCGAGCATGCAGCCGATGTGTGGCTTCAGCGCCGCATACTCCGGAGCAAAACGAACGCAATGAATCAAGTCGCGACACAAGTCAAGCGACACACATGTTTTTAAGCCTTCTGGGTCCGGGGTCAGGGACGTTTGCTTTCTTTTCCCGGGCCTCATTTCCCAAAAGCGTCTTAAAACTAAGATGATCATAAAATCCATCTTACAAACCTCTTTAAGCTTAAGAGGTGTTTCCCAAAAGCGCCATAAGAGGAGAGAATATTAGGCCGAGAAATGACGGTGGATTGATGAGAGGAAGCTCCGGAACCTGCAGGTGGAAGCAAAGACTTGGTGAATACTGGTTTGAATAACAAAATAAGAAAATAAAAGTGGCGTTTATTGATATTTGGTATATTCTCAGGCTCCGTATCCTCCCTTCTCTTCCTATTAATGGTGCATACTGAATGGTTTTTTTCTGCTTCCAGGTTGGAGATGACAGAATGATGGACGTATTTATGAAACTCATAGCAGCACCACTGCTTCATTTTCAATTTAATATGAGGAACATCTGCCTTAAGCAGCGGCTGAATCAATCGCTTTACCTCCTCACTTCCATCCATAAATCATAACCGAGCCCACCGACTGTTTTTTTTTTTTTTACACATTTCATTGTGTCTTACAACATAAAGTCAAGATGAATTATAGTTGGGACTAAGTGAGCACCGTTTTTAGTGCAAAAGTCACATCTATGGAGGTAAATGTAAGATGGAAACCAGCCCTGAGTTCCTCCTTCACTGCGTCGCCCTGCTGGAGCGCGTTGTGGATCTCTCGCCGTATACTCCCGGATGCGTCAGCTATATATAACACACAAGGGTGTAGATGCTGTAAGTGACCATTATGCTCTCAATTATCACCCGCGCTGCCCACCGAGCTGCTTTAGCACTTATTAGGGGCAGGTACTCGAGGCTCACCCACTCGGTTCACCTTCAGCCCACATTTAGCAGGTAATGAGCTTGACAACAGGGCGGCCGCGGACACGCTTTCCGTCTGGAGACCGTTGAGGGGTTTGACCTCGGCGGTATTGATTTTTTTTTTTTTTTCGCGACTCCAGAAAGGGGTGGCAAAGGTGACGCTATCGACATTATCGAGTTACTAATTGACCTCATTTCAGATTAGCCCTTGAAGAAAACAACCGCGCTGTGTGATGGATGTTGGTGTTGCATTTCAAGGCACCTGTAGATGATGATAGCTACGATGCTTTACGTTTGGAGGCCGTGGTTTTGTCTGGAATGGCCCCAAAGCTACAGACAGTTGTGAAATAAATGCATTGTTTCTTCTATTTAGGGCTGCAGTTAATGATTATTTTCACTAGTTTATCCACTAATTGGTGTGTTAATGATTAAATTACTTGTTTTGTCCGAGCAACATGTCAAAGGTTGGAAGGTTTTTACCTTTTTAATTTGTCTAAATGGTGTTTTTTAAATGTTGCAGGAGCAAAATAAGCAGTCGACACCATTATTAGTATTAGTGACCATTTCAACAAACACAAATCCAGACTTCTGCAGTTTCATATTTAACAAACGGTGCGACTGTTCACATCATTGGTCTTCTTCAGAATCAGTTTCTTGTTCAAACATGTATATGAGGGAGATTCATGTCAAATCATCAACTTTTAGACCTGAGATTTTTATTGCATGAAGACATTTGTAAAATTTTAGCTTCGTATATCAAATACTTGCTTTAAAAAGTTGCCTGCCGAGACACTTTCAGCAACAACATCTCAGGAACTATGAAAGCTAAAAACCTGAAATTTTCACTGTGGTTTCTAATCATTAGTTTGATTCAGAAAATGCCTGTTTTTTTAAAATAATGTTTTCTTGGCTGTGTTTGGAGAAGCATTTTGAAACTCTGCTTGGGTCAGACTATCCACCACTAGTTTAGTTTTTGTGGTGCAACTTGTCAAAGCTGCTCAATCAGTGGTGAAAGGCCAACAAAAATATAGGGTTTTTTTTTCATTTTGGTGACGAATTATTTAAAATTAAAAACTATTGCACATGTTTAGTTTGTATTATTGTGACCTGCAGCTACATAGAAAATATCACTAGTTGACGAGTTTGTTTTATAAATCTTTAAGTAATTTCAACTCACCAACAATCAGAGATTATTTAACCTACTTGTCCAATACTACAGATCGTGAATCGATGACATGATGAGAAATAAGAGTGAAAGCTTCAGGTTTTTATCTTTGACAGTTCCTGAGACGTTGTCGTTTCGATGTGAGAGAGAATTCGCTGAAAGTGGGTCGACGGGCAACTTTTCAAAAGATGTATCTCGGAAAGTATTTGCTAAATTAAGCTAAAATTTCACAGATGCCATTTTAAACATCTGTAGTTTATGATGAAAGAAAGTTTCAAGAAATTCGGCCACGGTCGAGCAGAAGGAAGCTGTTGATCTGAGATGGAGTAAACTCGCCCCAGTGGTTGAGGTGTTGGTGATTCGATGGTAAATTCTAGAGGAAGTAACCGTGTAGAGTCACATCGGGACGTTTTGAGGTAAATTTTTCTGGAAAAACATCTTCTAAATACATGATTTGGCTCCACAGAGAGACGCCAGACGAGTGATTGTAGGTTTGTGACGACATAAATGACAGAAAAGCAGCGACTCCCTACATTTGGAACAATATATGAATTTGTATTTCTGACTGCTGAGCTCGTCGTGTTGCTGTTTATTCGGTTGGACAACTCGAATTCTGCTGGAATCGATCGTTCTGCTCAGGCCTTGATGAGATCTGCTTGGTAAATCGTCCACCGGCGTCCTTCTAATCCACCACAGTGACGCTCGCTCTGACCGTTTCCGAGGCTTTTTTTTTTTTCTTCCGCGGCGATGCATCCTGGCAGCCGCCGGCCGTTGGACGGAGTTCTGCTCGAGTCCCGTGTTGCTTTGAGAAACTGGGCTATTGGCAGCAGCGCTTTATCATTAGATGTGCCTGTCAGATCTTATTGGAACAAACTGCTTACTGGGGAATTAGCTGCACGTTATGGAGACGAAAGGTTTCCAGTGAAGAAACAGAAACACCACCGACCGAACCGACACTCTGCTCAGATTATATCCCGGCTTGTTTAAGTCGGATCCTGCAGCCTCGCTGTCTCCGGAGATGTTTTTTTTCTTCATCTTCTTTCCACGAGGAAGCGTGAGAGCAGCAGAAAACGCTCAGCCGTGGGATTTACCTGTCAGCTGCACTTAAGCGGGCGGGATAACATACGCCAGACGCTGTGGCGGGGAAATAAAAGGCTGACGCGCTGCTTCCTGTGATCTCTGGTCACCGGCGGCTCCACGGGCGTCGGCCGCCGAGAGCCGGGCAGAAAACAAAGCTGCATCAGGAGGGCGCTCTGATGGACGGACGTGTTCAGACGAGTCGTTCCTCATGTCACAGCGTCACAGATGTTTGATGCTTCGTGCAGCACTTCCTTCTGTTTCCTTCATAGGTTCATGGATTAGTTTACAGTCATTGTCAATAGATTTAGTAGCTTTGCAGCTCAAGGCCCCTTTTTGTCTGGAGTGGCCTCAAAACCACAAACCTGACGACGTGTTTGGTCTCTGAAATGTAAGAAAATCAGTAAATCACTCGTTTAGTCCAACCAGCAGGTCAAAGGTTAAAGTGTCTGTTTGTTTTTCAACGTTTTTAAGACGCTTTTTAAATGCTACAAGAGCTAAACAAGTGGTCAACACCACGTCAGTCCACCTTACAACTGCAGTGAATCAGTGACAATCTGAAAAATACAAATTTCTGCAATTTTATGCAAAACAAACCGATATGAGACGATATAATTGGCATTTTTACATTTTCAATAAGGCTCCAGGTGACTTCTTTAATGTGTGCAACATCCTTATTTTTGTACTTACGGACAAATCTGTGCTATATTGATACAAACTGGTTCAACATAGAGACTTTTTGGTGCAATAAAGTTAAAAATCTCTGCAATATCAGTAAAAATCTGTGCAAAATGAGTAAATTCTCTGCAATACAGATAGAAGTCTGTTCAATGTAGATTAACGGGGGAAATTTAAATACGTTTCAGTGTAATAAAGATAAAAATCAGAGCAATATGAGCATAAATCTGTTCAATATAGATATAAATATGTGGTATATAGAAGGAAAAACTGTAATATTGATGTAAATCAGTGCAATATAGATTAAAAATGGTTCAATATAGTTAAAAATCTGTTCCATGTAGACAAATAACTGTAATACAGACAAAAATCTGTGCCATAAAAATAAATTATCTGCAGTACACATAAAAATCTGTGTAAAAGAGATCAAATTGGTGCAATGTAAAAACATTTTTATGCAATAAATATAAAAATTCAATCAATATAAGCACAAATATGTTCAATATAGATGAAAATATGCATTATAGAAGAAAGAACTGCAGTATTGATGTAAATCTTTGCACTACAGATAAAAAATGGTTCAATATAGTTAATAATATTTGCAGAAGAAGATCAGAACTGGTGCAGTGTAAACACATTTCAATGCAATAAAGATAAAAGTATGTTTAATGTATTAAAAACAGCAGCCTGTGTTATTGATATAAACGTGTTCACTACAGATCAGACCGGTGCAGCATCACTCCTCCTCTGTCAGTGTTTATATCCACGGTAACATTCACACTGACGTGTGATGTTGTTGTTTCCATCCAGTCAGAACCAGGACTTCTGTGTGTTCTGGTTTATTCTGTCTTTATTCTGCTGACGTTGTCTAAACGTTTGCTCCGTCGTCTTCTCGTCTCGTCTCAATATGTCGAAACAAACTGAAACCAGTCTCGTATCGTACCGACGTTTAAAACCTGCAGCTCTACAAGTCCAGAGCAGAGTTTGGGGATTTAACCAGAACTCGGCTCGACTCCCAAACCGTCCTCCAGCCGCCCAGCTCAGCAGCACTTCCTGGACACAGACCCAGGTGAGTGGTTTCTGCAGCCATCTGGAGGTCTGGCTGATGTGGAACTTCTAATTGGAGAGCCGGCGGCGGGAGGAAGGACGATCCCGACGGACCGCAGGAAGCTGCCAGATGGACGACCTGAGTCCAGGTTCTCATTGTTTCTTTGTCGGGCCGACGCCACCGAGTTCTGTTTCTGGATCTCGTTAAACATCTCAGCAGTGACACGAACCGGGTTTCATTTGATGGAGCTCAGTACAAAATAAATGCTCAGAAACTGTAAAAAAACAGAATATTTGAGGCTGATTTAAATAAAGTAAAACATTATAATTTTACAGTCACACTCTGCAAAAGAACATGTTGTTTCTGAAATGATTGATTTTTGTGTGTTTTGTTTTTTACAGTCAACATCTAAGTTAATATTTTGATGTAATTTTTTTTGTAAAATTTTGGTGATTTTTAAAAAAATTTCCATATTTATTTTTAAATTTCTGTGAAATAATATTTTTTGCTGATTTAAATACATTTTTTAAAAAAAATCACATTTTTTAATTCAAAATTGTAAAAGAACAAATTACAATTTTTAAAAATATTTTTGTGATGCACAATTATGTGGAGTCTTTAAAAAAAAATAAAAAAAATTTTACATTCAACTCTGAATTGATATTTTTCCTGTAATTATACAAGATTAATGTTTTTCAACAAAACAGGGAAGTTCTGTAAAATGTTACTTTAAAAAAATCTATTTTTAATAAACATAGTTTTCCAGATTTATTTTAAATTCTGAGTAAACATGATCGGTTCATTCACGCTGTAGTCGTTTATTAATGACGTTGTTCAGTGTGTTGGTTTCAGGTTGGAGTGTTGAGAGACTTTTATCAACCTTTACGCTATTGATATGATATGATGATATATGACCAATAAATTACAGTTTTATTTTATTTAAACCAATAAAATGTCTTTGTTAGATTTTTTAAATTAGTTTTTCTACATTTTAGTTATTTTACAGATTTTCTGTGTTTTGTTAAATTACAAATACTTGTTTAAAAAGGGAAAAAAACATAAAAACATGTTTTTGTTCTTTTCTAATAAATGACCAATAAATTGTTTTACTGCATTTAAATCAACTAAAGTGTGTTTGTTTTCGAGATTCTTTTTTCAAATTTAAAATAAATTTTTTGACTTTAATATTTTGAACAATTTACTGTCGTTTTACAGATTTTCCGTTTTATTAAATTACAAATATGTAATAAAGAAAATACAGGAAAATACTGTAAATAGCGTCCACATCACAACAATGTTATTTTGTTCTTTTACAGTGATGACTCTTACTGTTGTACTTTATTTAAATCAGCTGAATAGTTTTTGTTTTAGAGATATTTTGTTAGAAGCTTTTTAAATGTAGTTTTTAACTGTAATATTTTAATCAAGTTGCTGTGATTTTACAGATTTTCACAAATATCTAATAAAAAAAAAAGTATTAATTGACACGTTGAAAAACGAAAACTGTAGATGTTTTTTTCCAGAGTGTGACCCTAAAATCACAGTTTAAATTTATTTAAATGAGCTAAAAACATCATTAATAACAGATGTTTTCTATTTTTTCTCACCTGTTGTTGATGTGACGACATTAAACCACATCATGAGCCATGTTTGAACATTTAGCAGGATGTTGTTTTACAGTGTGAAGCTGGAGTTTGTTGAACCAGAGTCAAGATAGAACCCTGACCTCCTCCTGCTCACCTCCCTCCACCGTCCTCCAGACCCCCAAACCCCTCGACGTGACGACTCAATCTGTCCGTCGCGTTTCGTTTCCTGCTCGTGTTTAAACGTGTTTCACTGCTTTTAATTAACTCTGCGGATGTGCAGCGGCGGCGACGGCGGCGGTGGGGGCAGACGGAGAGATAAAAAAAAAAGAAGCGATGAGTTACTCTGGCAATCATTTACCACTTAGACAGTAGTGAAGAAGCCCCCCACCCCATCTCGTCCATCCGTTGCCCCGGCAACCGGTGCCTTGGTGATTGATTCCTCGCCAGCGTGGCATCGCTGCAGGGAGCGGAGCGCGTGAGCTTAGCATGCTCGCTACATCTCTCTAATTAAAATGGGATTACGGAGCCGTCGCCGTTTGTGCGTTCAAACAAACCGAGAAAAGGAATCGATTCTGGTAAATGTCAGCGCTGTCGAACAGGACGGCGGCAAACAAACGTACGCACGCCAGCTCGGACGGCGGCACGAAGACGGGCCGCGCTCGGGTTCGGCGCGGGACAATTAGCGCGTTTGTTGCCGCTAATCGGGAAACACTCGTCAAATTGGAGCTTAATGCAGACGTTAGACGAGCGACGGCGTCTTAATGTAATTGGATTAGACGAGTCAATCACGTCGTCTGTTGTCTTCTGGAGGATAAATATGAACTGAGCTGTTTGCACCTGCGTCACCGAGATCAACACAAATACGCTGTAAAAATAATGAAATATGTTGAAAAGTGGTGAAATACGGTCATGTAAAAAACTCAAAATTATCGTAAATGATGTAAAATAGTGTTTTTAGCTCATTTAAGTTCAGTATAAATGTGAAAATTTATGTAATTTGTAGAAATATTTGTAAAAATGGAGATTTATTTACATTATATTTTCGGTAGTTTTAACCAAAGAAAAACCAAAATCTTTGAATAGCATTTTTGCACCGATTCTTACTTGTTTTTTGCTTTTTGTTTTAAATATTATAATAATTATATTTTTTGTTGATGCAAATTTTAAAGTTACACGTTGTAAAAGAACAAATTCCTATTTGTTAAACATCCATTTTTTTTTTTTATTTTTTTTTTACACTTAACGTAAAATAATATTTTATTGCTATTTTTGTAATTTAACAAAACAGGAAAAATCTGCAAAATATTTATTATTTTTCACTCCTTTTTTTCTTTCAAATGACTGCAAATGTAAAATTAGAATTTTTAGTGATTTACAAACTGTAATAAGGGTTGTGTGTTTTTACAGTCAAATATCGTAAAAGAAAAATGTAGAGTTTTAAAAAGTACAGATTTTTGTGGTGGTTGTGGCGTTCTGTTTTGGCCTGGTGTTTGTTTGTTTGTTTTCTTTTACAGTCAACATGTCAATTAATATTTTTTTTTACTGGATAATATTTGTAATTTTAAAAAACAGGAAAATTGAGAAAATAACAGTTCAAAACATTAAAATACAATTTAATTTAAAAAAAAAAAATTAAGGTCAATATCTCTAATATAATGACATTTTATTTTTGATTAAAAAACAGTAAAAAAACAAAAACAAAACAACAAGTGTAATTTTGTAGTAAAAAAATTATTATCATTTTATAAATTTTTATAAATTAGTCATTTTACTGGATATCATCTGTAATGTAATAAAGACTGGGAAAATTTATAAAATAATAGTTTTTTAAAAATAAAAATTTTTTAATTCTTAATAAACAGGAGTTTTTTTTCTTCAAATACCAGAAAATATCTGCAAAATAATATTTTTTTTTCTGTTTAAAAATGCGAACAAATAGCATAAAAAATGCAAATAAATGAAAAACTATTTGGTGAACATCCCCATTCTTGATGTGGTAATTATTTACTATTTTTAACCTTTTTTTTTCGCACTCCACATGTAAATTAATTTGTTTTTTCCTGAAATTTTTCTAGATTTTATTTGTAATTAAACAAGAAATTGAAAATATGTGAAAATAACAGTTAAAAAAAGCGATTTAACATTTTTCAATCCCAAATAATCACATTTTGTTTAAAAAAATAAATAAATAAAAGTGAAATATCTTTAGAATACTAATATTTGTAAACAGTAAAAATATGTATTTGTAAATTCCTGTAAAGCTGCCAGAAAACGTTATGTCTTTACAGTGTGTGGCTGCAGGCTGTGGTAGATTGCAGGTCCAGTTTAATCACATACGGTACTTTAACTGGGGCTAATTGGATCTCCTGGTTCCATCTTTATAGGCACATAAAAGGATTCGTGGCGTTGCATCGTTCAAGACCGAGCTGCGACTTTCCTTCAGAGCCTTTCTCGTCGTCATTGTGCGTTCGACAATCGCCTCCTTTGGTTTGTAATTCATACGTTTTAGCGACTCTTGAAGCCGGTTCTGACCCGGCCTCCGAGCATAAAGGAGTGAATGAGCGAAACCAGAAGAAGAAGAAGGAGGAAAAGCCGAGGTCTTGCACTGGCTTTTTCAGATTTGGATCTCGGCGGTTGGGGAGGTGGTACCGGGCCTGTCGCGGCGCCTTGGGCCTGTTCCCGAGCGGCGCTCTTTGGCTCCGGCTGTGTGGGATGTGTCATTACAGCAGCAGTAATAATAGACCAGGGAATTTATAATGTGACGCTTTTTACGTGGCCGTGAACGAGCGCCTGAAAGCTCCAGGAAGAAAAAAAACCCGAGGAATTCATGTTTGGCTGTAAACCACGGCGGGCCGTTATCGGCTGATGTGTCACGCAGCTGAAACATATATTAGCGGCGCGCTGAAGGACCTGCAGAGTGAAACCCACTTTAATTCCAGGTCCACCTGCAGCAGCACACCTCCACTACATCATGGCATGAAGCAGGGGTTTTTACAGGCAGCTAACAAACTGCTCCCTGGAATGAAAGTGCAGTTACAGCCGTATGAAACCCGGCGCTCAGATTAGACATAAATCACCGTCCGCCGCCCGCCCGGCGCCGCTTCAGTCTTAACTCAGATTGGCCGCCTGGCTTCTGTGTGCTCAGCAGTCATGCTAGAGCGTTTATTTCCTCCAGCAAAAATATGAGAAGGTGGAGCGGAGTCCAGGTTTCGGTTGATCTCTGGACTGAGTGGACTTTCATTTCAGTGCAAGTCAGTAGGAACACGTGAAGAAGCAAACTGAAGAATTCTGTCCATAACTTCTCAGAACAACAACAGACACGTGGCAGATAAATAATTCACTGTGTAAACTTCAGTATATTTCTATTATTATCCATAATGTGAAAGGTCTAAGTAGTCCTCTTTATATCTTTGTTTTCTTCTTCTGTGTTTCTTGTTTCGTTTTATTTATATCTAAGCTGCTGTAACGTGAATTTCCCCGGAGAGGGATCAGTTGATCTGAACTAGACTTAACTGGACTAGACTGAACTTAACTGGGCTGTATTGGACTGGACTCTACCTAGGTAGACTAGACTGGGCTTAGGTGCATTAAGTGGATGTCCTAATTGGACTTAATTGGACTAGAGTTAACTTGACTGAACTAAACTAAACTTGACTGGACTGGACTGGACTTAGTTGGGCTGGATTTAAATTGACTCGACTGGAACTAGACTTGAGTGAACTGGACCGGACTTCAGTGGCCTGGACTTAAGTAGACTTGACTCAACTTATGTAGACTGGACTGGACTGGACTTAAGAGGGCTGGATTTAACTTGACCGAACAAAACTTGACTGGACTTAACTTAACTAGACTGCATTGGACTGGACTCTACTTAAGTGGACTGGACTTATTTGGACTGGACTTAAATGTATTCAACTGGACAGGACTGGACTTGAGTAGACTGGACTGAACTCAAGTGGACTGGTTTTAAATGGAATGGACTGGAATTGGACTTAAGTAGACTGGACTGGACTTAAGTGGACTTGACTTATTTGGACTGGAATTAAGTGTATTCGACTGGACTCAACTAAAGTGGACTGGCCTTAAATGGAACAGATTTGACTAGACCTGGAACTAGACTTAAGTAAACTGGATTGGACTTAAGTGGACTAGCCTCCACTGGACTTACGTAGACTGGACTCTCCTTAAGTAGACTGCACATATTTGGAGTGGACTTAGTGTATTTGACTGGGCTGGACTGGATTTAAATGGAATGGAACTGGAACTAGACTTAAGTCAACTGGCCTGGACTTCAGTAGACTGGACTCTGCTGGACGTCCCTTATCTTAATAATATTTCTTGTAAACTTGATCTGTATAAACTAAATGTATTTACACGTTACCAGTTGAAGCAGGTCATCAGGTTGCTCTTTGTTCCGTGTTCTTGTGAGTAAACATCCAGTGTTGTGGTCTGTACTGATGCTGTGTGGCCACGCTAGCGCCCTGGATGCTGTGTTGGTGTCTACGTTAGCGCATCAGGCCCGTAGAACCGCCCGTGTGGCCTCTCAGCGCCGCCTTCCCTCCAACACGCTGCGCTGCATATAGTTTGCCATTCTGTGCACGCTCCACCGTGGCGCTCAGGTTAAAAGAAAGATAATATTTACACGTCGACGTCGGGTTCACAGCAGGAACACGAGCCAGAACTCCGCAAACTGGCTGAAGGAGAATGACAGTGTATGTTTTCCTTTTTTCCCTTTTGGGGTGTGTTAAAAATCACACATACGTGAGCGCGAACGGCGTCGGGTTTCGCTCTCCTCTCGAGCGCAGAAGAAAAACCATCTGGGATTGTGTTTGTGTTAAGCAAAGTGCAACGGTTTTCCTCTCCCTCGTTCACACGGGCGCCTGGCGTCATGTAGGGACTAATGTGGAATCTAAATCTGGACCTCGCTGATAGAAAATGGCAGGTCACACTGTTTGGCATGTGACTCTCACAAACCCCAGTGCAGCCAATGGTGCTAATAGATAATTGCCAGCATAATAGGAGGTGACATGCTGTATGATGTTGCAGTCAGAGGCAGTGAGTCGCTCTGCAGATTGCTGTCTCCATTTGAAATAGACGGAGGCCCTGAGCAGGCTTTTACATTGTGTTTGTATGAATATGTTATAATAACATCACGTGCACATGAAGCTTATTATATGTTGAATGAATCCAGATTTACTTCTATTACCACAACAACCATCTTTATTTCTATAAACACAACACATGAGCTTTTTGCTTTTTCTTATGGATGTGTTTCACCTGCACGGCACCAGTTTGGATGTAGAATCTG
>NW_007578429.1:24771-27771 GCF_000690725.1 Stegastes partitus | reverse complement strand
ATTGTGTGATTGATTGCAAACTGCTGCTCCAAAGCGCTCTACAAGGATGAGATATTACTGGATATATCGGAGTCAACAGCAAAACTGCAGCAATTCCACATCTACTCGGACACTGTCACTACAAGCAGGTCATGCTGGCAAGCAGAGAGCATTGTGGGAGATTTAGCTAGCAACGGGCACCATGACGAAGACTTCTGTGACGCTGAATGACCTCCATGTGTTTAAGACAAGTTAGGACTGACTGATCACCACAGACAGAAAAATCTCTCCTGTGACTGTTCTACTACAGTATATTTTATTTTTACATTACTGTTACCCTAACTGCCTGCCTTTCCAACATAATACACATTCTACCGTTTAAAAATATAATAAAATGAAGAGGAAGGACATGCATGTTAGAAAAAGGTCTTGTAGATCAGCTGTAGTACGTGGTTGCACCACCAGGTGGAGCCTGTTACTGTTTAATACTGCATCAACCAGAGAAGGCGTCACTCGGGCAAGTCGGGAGCATTGCTGGGGTTTAGCTAGCAATGGGCACCATGACAAAGACTTACGTGATGCTTAATGACTTACAACCAAAGCTCTCCAATTCGAGATGAGCCGGTTGGTGTTCCTTCAATAGAGTGGCTAAAGGAACCAGCCAACTTTGTTAGAGAATGTCACGTGTTATTATTTAGGGACATTTCTGTTGGGTTTAGCTAACAACGGGCCACCATGACAAAGACCTATGCAGTACCTAATAACTTACAACCAAAGCTTTCGAATTCGAGATGAGCTGAAGTCTACTAGGATGGTGTTCCTTCAATGGAGTGGCTAAAGTAACTAACCCTTATCGTCAGAGAGTGTCACATGTTGCTGGTTAGGAACATTTCTGTTGGGATTTAGCGAACAACAGGAACCATGATGAAGACTTATCTGATATTTGATGACTTACAACCAAACGTTTTGAATTCGAGATGAGCTGAAGTCTACGAGGACGACGTTCTTTTAATTGAGTTGCCAAAGTATCTAACCCACTTTGTTAGAGAATGTGACTTGTTGCTGGTTAGGGATATTTGGGGTTTAGCTAACAACAGGCCACCACGACAAAGACTTACAACCTTTTGAATTTGACAAAGACCTCTGTGACGTTTAATGACGTTACGTGTTGGAGATGAACCAGCGTTTTCCTGTATCCTCACAGCTCCAATCGCCTGCCTTTCCAAGCGATCAGCAGAACTACACGACTCGTCTGTGCACACAAACATGAATCCTCTCCCAGAGACACACTCCCTCATCATAGCAGTTTGCTGTGGACTCACACCGCCTCCCTCTCGCCTCCCACTCATCCCACTGATTGGAGTTGTCAGGAGTCAGAGGGTCACAGTGGAGGATGTCAATAGGCCTCATTCACAGACACTGAGAATCGCCTGCACACACGGCGAGGCGAGCGGCAGCCCAAGTGACGGACGGACGGCAGCGCATTCCCATCTCGAGCGCGCACAAACACACCCCACAATCACCCCATCACGTCAATAGCTGCGCATCAGCATCATCCCACTCACCGCGCGCGCTGGAGAGCATTCAATTTATATTCATTATTCACCAGTCAGCCGCCTTGATTTCTGTGATTGGACGTAACCCTTCCACCACCTCCTGGCTCCTCCCATCGCCTCCAGGCGAAGGCTCGGCGCCTCCCGTTAGCGTCTAGCGTGGATGTCGTTTATGTGTGTTTAATGACAAGTAGAGGCCGCGTGTGATTGGATGGCTTTGATCAGCGTTTATCTGAAAAGAAGAAGAAGAAGAAAAGCTCACAGGAAGGTTGAAAACACTCTTACGTAACATATTAAAGCGATTTTCTGGCTGCTTTTGTTGGTATCGATGGCTTATCTAAGAAAGAGGCCAAACGTGGTCACAGAATCGAGCCTTTTTGCTCACAACTTATCCTCTTTTTATGATTTATTATTAGACAGATTTTAAGTTTTCTTTCTCTGATTGAAAAAAATAATTTTTTATTACTTAATTAGGAAAATAATCAACCATTACAAAACGGTATTAGCTTCATGGTGTCACTTTAAACACCCGAAATGATCCAAAATACACTTTTATATTGAAGTATTCTCATCAGAAATGTGAAAATAAAAGACCTTTTAGCATACTTAGTATAGTTTCAGTAGTTTATTGTACTTAAGTCTGATTGTTTTTCAACTATTCACTGTATTTGTCATGTAGTTTAGTTTTTCTGAGCAACATCTCAAGATTATTGAGATTATTTAGTCTTATTAATGAAACTTCAGCCATTTTCTATTATATCTGCATTTCACTAATTATGTGACATCTAGGGGATGCATTTTATATTTTTAATGAATTAACTCTGTAAAAATCTAATTTCACATTTCAATTTTTTTAATTGATCAGGATTGTTAATAAAGTCGAAACCTTCCAAAGGGTGATAAACACTTTTAAAGAGGGTAGATTTTATATTTAATTATTTTATTTTAATTATTTGATGGTACTTTTTAGAAATCTGTTTTCACTTTGACATTCATGAAATCTTTGTTCAGGGATTTTTTTTTTGATTTTTTTTTTTGTCATAAACAGCTATATTAAAGTGACCATGATTCACAAACAGTGAAAGACTTTTTTTTTTTTTTTTTTTTAATAATTGACATTTTGTGGAAATCAGTTTCTTTCCCTTTGGCATAAAAGAGTCTTTTCTGGGGATTTTTTAATGTGAAAAGGAGCCAAATAAATTGACCACGATTTGTCAAAAAAGGGGTGTGAACACTTTTAATGGGGAACATTTTATATTTTTAAATAATTGATGTTACTCTGCAGACACCTGTTTCCACTTTGACATGAAAGAGTCTTTTTGGGGATTTCTGGTGCTAAAAAGCCAAACTAAATCGACCATGATTCAACGTTAAAAGTGTAAAGCCTCCTACAGGTTGCGTAAACGGCCGTTCTCGTGCCGTTCATACCTCCGGGGTCGCTTCCCGTTAGCTTCAGCCCAACGCTGAA
>NW_007578429.1:23083-24761 GCF_000690725.1 Stegastes partitus | reverse complement strand
AAAGTGTAAAGCCTCCTACAGGTTGCGTAAACGGCCGTTCTCGTGCCGTTCATACCTCCGGGGTCGCTTCCCGTTAGCTTCAGCCCAACGCTGAAACCAGCAGCACGCAACATCTCAGCAGCTGAGAAGCCGAAGAGACGAGCGGCTGACGAGACACGAGCTCGGCTATCTTTATCTGGAACCTCCACCACACGCAGGAGCTCACAGGCAGTTTGCGCACAAATTGTTTCGGGCACCTGTCAGCCTTTATTATAATTAGCGGGCGGACATCTAAATAATTGCCATCAGGCTGCGGCTGCTGTATCGGTGTTGCCCCGCCGCTCGCCTCGGGTCGTGGTATTATTTAAAGGGCCTCCACCGAGCGGCGGCCCTCAGCGCAGTCTTAAGCTGTGTGTTCAGTCAGCGACAGCATCTGGAGCTCTGGACATAATTAACCGACACAAGAGGCTCCGGCGTTGGCTCCGGCTTGGGTTTTGTCCACACTCGTCCTCGACGCACACAGAGGCGGCTTTTGATCATGATTGTGACGCTGCCAGGAGAGGACGAGGAACCAGAGTCGGTCCGCCGAGGACGCTCGTAAAAGTAAACGAGGCAGATGGGTCGGTGTCGGAGGAAAGAAAACAGAGAGAGAGGAAGCTCCCCTCAGAGGAGTAAAGACAGAACAGTTCAGTTAAACCACTGGTGTGATTTAAAATGGACGGCGAGGCCAGAGCTCAGTGTTCCAACACAACGGTTCATAAATCAGTCGAGTTTAACTGATGTAGGAGCATCAGAATAATCTTTATTAATCCCCAGAGAAGGCCTGAGATCACCCAGGAAACAAAACGAGGAGATGCAGCACTGAGTAGAAAACAACAAAAATAACTGAGAATAAAATAAAATGATTCTGATTAATTTACACGATTTAGAAATATGTTGACTTAAATTCAAATCCATGCTACTAAAATATTACACATGAAAAATAAATATTTGGCATAAAATTTAAATATTACTAAACCTGAATCTGAAAAATGCAGCTGGTACATGAAGTTGAAATAATGAAATGTTTCTATTTAAATTAAAATGCAACTGAAATAGTATGAATAAAATGTGAATATTACTCCTGTAAATAAAATATTGAACGTTACACATTAAAACTAAATATTAGACGTGATAAAGAAATTTTACACATGAAACTGAAGTGTTTTACACCTGAAAAGTTAAAGAAAAATACACATTTCGTTACATTTTGTCCATGTTCACAGTAATATTATACATAAAAACTGAAGTGTTGAACCTGAATGATAAAATATTAAATGTTTAAATATGAAGATTGTGCATCATTTACTGTGAGAGTTTACACATGAACATAAAGTATATGGCACCAGATAAATACTAAAAATACACATTTTGTACATATAAATTAAACAGCACGCGCAATAAAGAAATATTACACATTAAAACTGAAGTATTGAACCTGAAAAATGAAATATTACATAAACATTTTGCACTTGGATTTTAAATTTTAAACATGAAAATGACCCGTCCCTGTTCCTGCAGCGTGTCGGAGTTATGAGGAGCATTGAGGAGTTATGAGGAGCATTGAGGAGTTATGAGGAGCTATGAGGAGTTATGAGGAGCTATGAGGAGCTATGAGGAGCTATGAGGAGCTATAGGGAGCTATGAGGAGCTATGAGGA
>NW_007578429.1:0-22588 GCF_000690725.1 Stegastes partitus | reverse complement strand
ATGAGGAGCTATGAGGAGCTATTAGGAGATTTAAGGAGCTGTAGGGATCTGTGCTGCTATAAGAAGCTCTGAGGATCTATGAGGAGCTATAAGGAGCTGTACAGAGCTATGAGGAGCTCTGTGCTATAAGAAGATATAAGGATCTCTGCTGCTCTGAGGAGCTCTGAGGATCTCTGCTTGAGGCCACAGTGACTTCTCCTGCAGTGGATCTGCAGCCGTTGCGTGACGACTTGACTCACACTTGTCGTCCGTCCCTCTTCCTCTTTCCCCCTGATTACACCGATGCAGCGCAGAGATACATGTCGGACCACACATGCGCTGACGCCGGGCCTCGGGGAGGACCGGAGGTCAGCGGCCCGCCTCCTCCTCCTCCTCCTCCACTGGGATTGCTCAGCAGCGCCCTCGCTCTGCTGACGGCGGCGCTGCTTCGATTAGACGCTCGAGTGCTGCTCCGTTTAGTCCAACAACAGCTGCTGCCTCTCCAAACCAGCCACTTTCCAGAAAAACATCTCCGGGGCGTCTTAATGCCCCCCACGTCCAGCAGAAGCCCCCAGCAGCTCCTCCCCCGCCCCTCCACGGCCGCCTCTGTCACCGGCGCTCTTTGTTGTTGCCCCGGCCCAGTGTGTCAGCACGTCTGCCTCCTCTCTCCCGGCTTGTGTTGGGCTGATTTGTCTGACATGTCCTGAAAAGGCCCCATTTGGGGAGACATTAGCATAGCGGCGCTCAGAGTGCAGTTGTGTCGACAGAAATTACTTTCTGCGGAGAAGCAGGACGGGCGGAGTTCACGCAGAGGGCGCTCGCTGTGGCGCTGGACCGGCCAGAACCCAGACACCAGCTCCTACCTGACCTCCTCAGGATCAGATGTTCAGGCGCTGTTGTGCTAATCTGGACATGATCCGGCTGATTTAGGAAACTTAACGAACAACAAACCCTCTTATTGCTTTATGTTACTTATTATATATAGACTCAACCAGCTGTGGGTGAAGTTCCCATCTGACCTCAGAATCAGGTGATTTTTTATGCATAATAAAGTCATACAAAGTTTTACCTTCATGTTATGAATACTTACAGGCTCTTATAGTACATATAGGAGACTCCAGATTTGCTTCTTCCAGCATTTTTGTGATTTCATAGCTTCATACGTAAACGAGATAGAAACTAAACTAAACCATCCAGGTGTCACTATTTAAACACTGAAGCTTGTTTTTGTTTCCAGCATGATTTTCCCTCTGTATAAATTTAGGCATCAATATTATGGGATGTATTGTAGCTTCTGCAGGTTAAAGTTTACGACACAGAGTCATAGAAACAGTCATTGGTACCCTGGATGTGTTTGTCCAAAATGTGTCAGGATTTCACCCTAAATGCTAAAAATAAAATTGTCAAATGCATCTAAATTTCCACTATAAACTGTCTAAAACCATTTTAAGAACAACTGTGTACCTAAAAGCTTTTCCAAATTTAATAAATCCTCGTCTAGATCGCCCCAGAAACCTTCCAAAGTGACTCTATTTGTCCAAAATCTTACACAAATAACTTAAAGCTTTTCTAAAACGGCTCAAACTTTGTCCAAAATGTGTCCAAAATAAGTTTTTTTAAAAAGCCAAAATGACTAAAACAGTTCAAACATGATCTAAAATGACAAAAAAAAAAAACCAACTTGTTGCACCTTTTTTTTTTATGGGATGTATCACATTGTGAATAGTCAGACTGCATCAGTGCATTCTGGGTAAACTCTCCAGGCTTGTGTGAGATGGTGGTTGGTCAGAACCAGTTCTAGTCCAAAAATCAGCTGATTCAAATGATCAGGATGGTTATCAGGCTTCTGCAGAGCTTGATGATGAGATGATCATTTGAATCAGGTGTGTTGGAAGAAGGACACACGTAAAACATGCAGGATTGCGGCCCTCGAGGACCAGGATTGGACACCCCTGCTCCAGACCCTCTTTAATCAGTGTCTTTGTGTTGCTGGTGTGTCTCCGGCTGAGCGAGGCCGAGCTTTCCGGGTTCCTGTCCAGGCAGCACTCTGCTCGGTGTTGACTGCCGACCGCTGCTGCTGCTGCTTCGGCCTGTTGGCTGCTTTGTGCTTCCTCATGTGTTTCTAGCTGAGCACGGTGCTAACGCTGCTGGTTTGGGCCCACATGTGGTCTGAACCGCCCGGTCGCTGCTTCACTGCAGGCAGAACCGACGTCGGCCTCCGATTATCAGCTGCTAACTGCCACCACGGATGGAGGAACCTTTTTTACACCCCGGCTCATGTCGTACCAGTTAAACGTGCATCAGGAAGCAGGTTTGTTGTTGCTTTAGCTCGTATATTCATTCACTGAGGAGCTGTGAGGATGTTCTCTGGTGTTCTGACTCAGTAGAGCTTCACTGCAGGTCAGGACGGCGACATTTTCCATCTTTAACCGAGTTAAATTCACAGAATGCTCAAACTAATACGTTATTTGTGCTGTCACTCTTATTAATGCACACTCCTTTCTATAACCAACACTAAGCTGAGCTCGTGGTTACTTTGGTTGGTTGATACCAGGCATAAATAATAGATTCTCATTAAATACGATGCTTGTTATTGTTTTTTTTAAGTCGTAGAAGTTGGTGAGCTGATGGGTTTATACTGTTTGCTGTCTTAATTTGGCATGCAGATCCTATATTATCTTGTTTTTAATCATTTTCTAACTGATAATCGACACGAATTGAGCAACAGATTTCGTCAACAGACATGATTTAGGCTGCAAAGGTGACAAAAAACATTGTTGTGGTCGATCCTTGCTTCTCCTTAACACATGATCTCTCTCTGGAGGTCCTTAACCTCCACATAAGCCTTTCTCATGGTGCCTGTTGCTAGCTAAGCAGTGCTTGCTTTTTGCTAACGAGGAACTGCCTGTAGCCAAAGTAAACAACTTGAATCGGATCCCTGATGAACGTTCAGTTGCTGCTAACTAGCTAGCCTCGGCCCATCCTGTCTCGTGTTTCCTACCTGTTAGTCGTCCAGGTTGTTCTTGATGCTTCTCCAGTCAGATGGACTCCAGTTACGCCATGTTGGGCTGCAGATGGCGACTGGTATGGAAACATGAGTTAGGTAGTGGTTAGCTGGTTAGCAACAAATTGTCTGTGAAGATTCTCAGTCCTCCAGGTCATGGTTGTTCTGGTAGTTTAGTCGTAGCAGCTGGACTGATGAAACTTTGGCCTCCAATTTCGTGTTAGAGGAGATAATCTTCAGGTCAGGTGGTTGAATTGTGCTGCTGGAACCCAGATGTTCACGTTATCCAACATCGTCAAATTAAATTATTCCAACAACAGGAAGAGTCGGTGATGTTTGCAGACAGCAGCTCGTCCAACATACATTAACATTCGTCAAACCACCATTACCACCTGATTCTCCTCCTTTAAAGAGCCCTGCACGCTCATCATCGCTACATTTCACCTCTCTAAATAATTACCACCTCTCTGATTACACACTGCAGCATATCTATTAAATATACGTACATTATATACATAGTTTACGTCGTTTGAATGGCCCACATGGACACACTCGTTAGTGTAATTTCAGTGCTGGAACCTGCGAGCGTTGACTGCAGGTAAAAGGCCTGCGGTGACATCGTCGGTGCAGCTGTGTGATCCGGGGTGTTGTTTCAGCCACTTGTTGGGATGCTGCTGCTGCTGCTGTAAGCGCTGCAAACATATTAGCTGTGTACATATGGACGCTGTGCAGCGGGGTTAACTTTGATCTAATTTAGCGAGTTTGCATCTAAAGATAGTTAAAAATAGACGCATTGCACGGACTTGATAACCATCTGCAGGGCGAGGGAGGACTTTAAGACAGATATGGGGATATTTAATCTAATGAAGGACTGTTGTCTGGAACGCTGAAGCGACTCCTCCAACAACAACAACAACAGTCTGCTGCTAAACTTAAAGTTGCTTCGTAGGTATTTAACAAGCGTCTCGTTTTAGACATGCGAGCATAGCAGCTCTCCGCATAAATTGCACTCCTACACCTCCGTCTCCCACATGCCGACGCTTCGCCACGTCCCTCAGTCCACATTGGAGTGACCAGGGAGCCTTTTCCAAGCCAATGCATCTCAGCACTCAACAAATGAATTGGCATGTGAGGCGGCGGAGCGTCAGCGCATAAGAGAGCGCTGGGATCGGCGCTCTGGCAGGTTGCAAACCTTTGGCGAGGGCCGGTGTTAATTAAAGGCTCCGTTCAGCACTTTCCGAATTAGATGTGAAATGTTAAACAGGAGGGGGTTGGCCATTAGCGTGGTCCTGGGCGAGGCCTCCGACCCCGGCCCAGGGCGACACGGCGTCCTTCACACGTAATTGTGCAGACCTTGAGTGGTGGATGGACAGGAGGAGCTGAGGGGGAGTGGAGCCTCCTCCCTCGCTATAGGACGCGCGCTTCTTCCATTAAGAGCTTGAAACGATTCGCCTCTCGCCCTCCTTCACCCGGTGCCTCCATAGCCACGGGAGGAATGTATCGGATCACAACCGGCGCACGGCTACACCAAATTAGCTCATTTTCACTTATCAAATGTTGGAAGTGTGATTTGAGCGGCTGCCAGCTTTCTGTCTCTTATGTTGTCTGAAATAGATTTTTTTTTTCCTCCTCGCCGGCTCCTGAAGCTAACCGCGTTTGGCACCATACCAAGATGATCCCAGATAAAGATATTTTATGAGAATACTCTCCAGTGTGCAGCCCCAGTTATGTCGAGAGCTCTCTTTTGTCTGCGCCTGCTTGTCCATCACGCGTTTTGCTCGGCTTCCTGCATCTTCTCGCGTCTACGTCACTCCAGTAAACATTCAAACTCCCTCGGAGCTTGTTTAAAATTCCGGCTTTTGATAAAGGTGAACGATGCACTTAACTTGGCGTGCGCTGAATGAGCAACCCGTCATTACCGGGTCTTGAATATTCCCACAGCTGCACGGCCACCTACCGAGCGCCTTTCCTCAGCAGACGGTGATTATCGCTCGCAAAACCATCAAACGGGAGCATGTTGATTTGTACATGAGAGTCGCATGCTTCCTGCTATTACAGTATGTTGCGAGATGACAGCGTTGCCCCGGAAGGGGACCAAGTCATGAGCAGAGGAGACGCAGAAGTAGGTCAGCTCCTAGGCGTTTGTTACATCATACATATTCATAAACAGCACCCAGTTGTTGCAGAGTGAACTCGCTCCGCACAGACTGTTTATTCTGTTCACTGGGCCTCCCGTTTAAATGTTAAACAGCGATTACGCATCGTGATGATAGCGTGAGCAGCAGGGCCTGACGTGCGCCTCGGTGCCACGCCGTGAAACACCATCATGTCGGCGTCACACATTCGGCGTGTAAGTGTGGCTTTAAAACAGCTGCTGTTGCACTTTTTAGGCGAAGATAATTGTGCGTTAAATGTAGACGCAGTCAGCTAGACGCAGCAGCTTAGCCGATTAGCTTAGATGCCGTTAATAATAATTTAACCAATTAAAGCAGAAGATGAAGGACGCGCAGAAAATGCCTTGTAGATGTAGTACCAGGTTGTGCCACTAGGTGGAGTCTTACCGTTTAACACTGTAGTGACCTGAGGAGGCCGTCATGTTAGCAAGCAGAGAGCAATGTGAGAGTTTAGCTAGCAATGACAAAGATTTCCGTCATAGTTAATGACCTCAAACCAGAGCTCACGTACTTAAGATGAGCGACCAAGACGTCCTCGCAGTGGAAAATAGCTCCATCATTTTCTGGAATTGCGTCCGATGTTGACGGTTGCTTAAGAAAATTGTACAAATGCTGCAAACATGGGACTCTAGCGTAGCTCCTTTCAAAGCTGCTGTGGTTTTACAGGTGATTATTTATGAGGCGTGAACTCTGTAAAACCACAACCTGATATTTTTAAACTTGTAGCTTCTGTATGTATTCAACCATGTGTTAACTACTGAACTATGGAGGCAGGTTTGTCTGATATGTTTACCTTGTTTTTTACGCCTTATGCTAAGCTAACTGGGCTACAGAGACGATTTCTGAACTAAAACACTTTAGTTCTAGTTTTAAAATCAGCGTCTTTGCCAAAAATCTTTTTTCTTTAGGTCTTTGTCTTTATAACCAAATTAAATCTATGAGCAATTCTATTTATGTCATTTTTTTTGTGTTTATCTGTCTTATTTTTTGATTAATACAGTTTTATTACGGCTTCTCAGAACCCAAAAACATATTGAAGTTGCTGAATCGTGTTGAAACCAGGATTATTTCATGGTTATTCACTGCTATGAAACAGCAATTCTGACATTTTTTCTTGACAAATCACCTAAATTATTCATTTTTCTAGTCGCCTGATTGATCAGCGACTATAACTGCGCTAACTTTAGCAGCCATGCGTGACGTTATTCTTTAACCTGCGAGGCCTGACTGATCGATCCTGTCAGGTCGATGCCAGCGCGACGGAAACTCGGCTACGTTCGCCGTTATCTCCTTAAAAAAAAACGTGACGCGTTACGCTTACGTCTATTCTAATCGCCGAGCCGCAGCGCGTGTGGTCGCTTTATATAATTTGATATAATGACAGCTGGGCAGTGAATGGATCCATTCTTAATTTCAGAACATGCTGAAATGTTTGCGCTTGTCCTTCAACCGCTGTGGAGGAAAAAAAAAAAAAAAAAGAGGAGTTGCAGGAGAGTGTGGGAGAATGAATACAAACTGAGTCAGTCACAAGGCTATGAATTGCACTGATAGTTCAAAACATGATGCTATTTCTGCCAGCTACTGTTATTCACTCAGCCCTAATACAATCAGACACTCCAACACAACGATTATGCAGGGGGCGAGATTGACCTCTCCTCAACTCCCAGCAGCCTGCGCTTCGCTCTCAGAACCGTTTGTCAGATTTGGGCAGATAAATAAGAAAACGGAAACTCTGCGTTGCAATTAAACCTCACGGCTGCGTTGTGGCGGTTCAAGATCAGGAATGTAATTTTGGTGTTGATTCGGTCTCTTTTCCCGTCATTACCTTTGCTGAACGGGTTTCGATAGCGTCGCCGCCTTAAAGACGAGTAATTTGCACCTCTTGGCGGTGGCGTCTGAAGCCAGCGGGTGGTCCGAAACCGGCTGACAGTAGCCTGAAAGGCCCCTCGTTCGTCGTCACAACCTGCCATAAACATTTCATTACAGGAATCCTCAACCTATATTTTAGTTCCTCCCCACTCTGCAGTCAGAACGAGTTCGTCAGTCGAGGAGAGAGGCTGAGGAAGTGCAGAGAGAGGGAGGTGAGGGTGACAGGGAGACTCTGAGGAGCTCATGCTGAAAATATTGAAGCCGAGGAGAATGTTAAAGTCAAAAACAGGGAGGTGGGGAGGGGAGAGAAAAAAAAAAGAGGAAAGGGTGGATGATAGATGGCGGTGAGTAAAAGAGGTTATAAGAGAAGGAGAATCAACGTGGAAGCTGGAGCGCGCTGCCAGTCTTTATTTTAAAGAGCAGACAACAAAGCCGACTCCTACATGCGCCCGTTAGTCCACATAATCTAGCTGAAGGTGTCTGAAGCTGGCGCGAGTGCCGGGTTCAGGGGTGGCCTCACTGCATTGGCTTTGTTTTGTTAGGCATGGCCGCGGTGCACACGGCGCCGGCTCTCGGGCTTCTTTTCTTAGAGCTGCAGAAGAATCGCCGTGTCTATTGATCCGCTCGCATGTAAACAGAGCATCTCCGGTCTCTGGCTCAAGGTATGTATACACGGGAGACTTCCAGCAGAAGATGGCATGTACTATACAGTGTATTCCTCCTCTTCTATTTTCGGCCTCTGCGATTTAACAAACCCTCCTGATAGATCGCTCCCGGTGAAGTACAGTACACTTCCTGAAGAGGAGAGTGTCGTCCGCCGGTCAGTTTAGCTCCGACGTCAAATCATCTGTCCCACATTTTCCATATGGATGCACTAAAAATGCGCTTAATCAAGGGTTTTTTTTGCCCGAGTCATTTAATATTTAGCATCTGCCCATACCGAGTCCCAACCAGATGCAGTTTTCGTTGGTAAATCACACTTTCCAAGTCGATAAAAACGATTAAAATCAATCTAGTGTACATGCTTGACGAGCGCATTATGAACTTATTTCTGCGTCCAAAGTGTTGCTCAATGCTACGTAAGCATTCATGAACCCTGTTGTAGAGCTCCAGTGGAACAAAAACGTGGTCTTGGGCTCAATGAGTGCATCAATGTTGGCAAGCAGAGAGCATCGTGGGGGTTTAGATCGTAGCGGGAAACATGAAAACGATCTACGTGGCGCCTGATGACGTCCAGCCAGAGCTCAATGGGATTTAAAGAAGCTGGAATCAACAACGGCGTTCCTATGTCATCGAACTACCTTAGTGGCTTGTATCGTGTTTGTTGACTGCTGAGTTTGTTGTTGGTTAATTGATTATTGATTAGACACAACTGGTGGCTGTAATGCTGCATCATATAATACCATTAGCATTCGTCATGCGCTAATGTACAAGAAGGACTTTACTGTTGTTGTAACCCTAAGCATCTGCCCTTCAAAGATACTAATCTTCTAAATATTCGACCGATTAAAACCATATTAACCAATAAGACAAGAGACGTACATGTCAGAAAATGGATTGGCTGTATTAGCTAGTTTAGCTAACAACGGGCTAACACAACAAAGACTTCTGAGCAGAACTCTTGTTGAAGACCAACCAGGATTGACTACAGCATGGTTCCATTAGCCCGCGCTGCTGATTATTATAAGAATATTATCCAAATGGTACATCCTCAGCATGCTGCCATGATTCGGGCTCTCCTTTATGACGCCTGTGTGATGCTAACGAGGATTAGTTTGGATGATTAAAGAACAAAATCTGCTCTGAATCTTAAGACTACATAAGGACGTCTGATTATTACGTAACGACGGAGCAGATCGGCTAATTCACGACGTCCACCGACCACGCGACCCGTAGTCTAATCCTCGCAGTTATTAGACCAGAACCGTGAGGTCTTTTCGGTGCGTGCTGCGCGGCGGCCTCGGGTTACGTCGGGCCCGGCTGGTGCGGCTCGGCTCGGCTGGCCCTGTGTTCCCTGCTCCGGGTGCTTGTGCACGCCTGGCTGCTTCTCCCGGAGCCTTTCTTCTTCTCAGCCTCGCCACGTTCTCCGTGTACAACCGGGTCAAATGTCACCCGCTCGGGATCCTGCGTCTCCTTTTGTCATTGCTGAGCCCGGTGATTGGTGTGTGCGGCGCCGGAGAGAACGAGGACAGGAGAGGGAATGTGAGACGGGGCTGGAGAGAGCGCTCTTGTGTGAAAAGACTGATTTTGAGGGGTTTGGGGGTGGGTTAAGGAGAAATCTCCCCGTCTCGGAGCTTTAAAAATAGCCGCTGCAGAATGGAAAAAATCACTGCTTGCCTCTTGGACGTAGCACATCTGTATTAGGTTGGGCAAGAAATAGGTACTGGGGGAATTGTTGGGGGGGGTTCTTTATGGGCAACCAGCTGAGACCACATGCAAGGAACATGCTAATTGGTATTCAGGCCAGAGCTGTCACAGCTTCCCACGCAGCCCTTTGCACATTCTTTTCCGTTGCCACGGCGCCGGACGCCGCCGAGAGTTTCTTCGACGTCAGAGGCGAACCTGTCCACTTCCAGAAAGCCCGCTAACTCCGCCTGTCCGTCAGCACTCATCAGCTAAACCCGAGTCCTTTCAGCCTCTTTGCACATCTCGTTCCTGTCTGCCTTCAGGGTTCCGGCCGAGAGACGCCGAGGTCGACTCCCGAAATCCTCCTCCTGTGCTTTTGCTGCTCCTCCGTTAAATAGATGCACAAAGGATGAATCGGACGTCTTATTTTATAACAAAGAAACGTGTTGGAGCAAGTTTCTGTCACTGTTTTATTTACACTTGTAGTTGAAGTTGGCCTGATTTGTGGATGTTGTGACCATTTTCAAAACAACAAACAAACATCCACATGGGACTGAAACACTGTCCATGTCTAATTGCAGCATCGACTACTGCCATGTGAAGTAATGCAGCTTAACCCAAACATGCTACAACCTGCTTTACTGTTTCATATAAAAAAGTTTAAACATAATAAATGACTTGCAGAGAAGAACCTCACAGTGAATTATCACCTGACTGATGCATCTTAATCTCTTTCAAACCTTTTCTTTTAAACCCTTCTTCTAGAAACGAGGCTTTTGTTCGCTAAAAACCACCACGTTTGGGATCGTGTAGCATTTAGCCGCTAATGGGCCACGTACAGTTTGGTAGAAACCAAAGCAGAGTTGAGAGGGGAATGAATTTCTGTCTGAGCTTCTACTAAGTGGTCAGAAACATGATGTGTTAGCTAACGTGTCCACCATCATATGTGTTGTTTGAAACTTGCTGAGCCACGTTGGACAGACGCATCAACTGCTTTCATGATGCATGTTGTAATCTACAGCCTGCATCGTGCAGCATGCAGACACAGTGTTTACATCGTGCTGTCATTTGATGGTCTTTCCATCTGTCCTGTCATACATTAAACATACGAGTGCGACGACGAGGGAAACATATAATCTCTGCGGCCACCTCTGCTGCTCTCACACTCCCTCCGACTTATTTTCTCCCTCAGTCTGGGTTAACACAATTGTCAGTGTGAGGAGACTAATAAGCCTGCCTTTCGGCACTTACCACACCTGAAAATAGCATTTTTCTGTTTATACGCAGCCTTGCTCCTCTCACAGTCCTAGATATACCAGCCTATATCGAGAGCCCACTGTTTGGCAACACGCAGCTGCTGAGATGCAACAACTATGCATTGCTAATTTGTCTGACCTTTTGTTTTGTCTAGCTGCAGAGTGGGAGGCTACCAATCTGAAGAAGGTAGAAGAAGCCTACGAGACAGTCAACATGGAAATAAGGTAAGGGAAAAATAAAGAAGCAGAGGCATGGCTTGGCCTCCATTGTCACATGTTTGCAGCTCAATCCTCAACATTTTGCACTTCGCGTGGATGCAGCGTTTGCTTCTCACGTTGGTATTTAACCAGGCCTTAAAATAGACTCCATCCTTCTGTGCTAAAGTGGTATAGAAAGCTGCTGCACAGGAGCGACTCTGCACTGTGTGATACCTAATTCTAATGAAGGGAAAAACAAATTGGTTGCCTACTGTGTCTTCTTCCAACTTACTCTGAGCAGAAAAATGCCAACCTGGGTATGAGTTATCAACATTCTTTGACATTTTGAAAGGCACAAATTAGCGTGGCAAGCATCTTGTATTAATGAGCAGAGTGACCCCGTCAACAACAAATTACCCGCATACTTTATATTATTAGATTTCTGTCCAGAAAACATTTCAGCCTCAGAGAGATAAATATTAAGATGTTTGATTCTCTGGCATTCGTTTCGACCTTCGATTCATATTACAAACTCACACAAGGGGTGTCCTGTTCATGATCAGAATCGGCTTTAACCTGAGCCCAGTCCTTCATTTGCGTCGGTTGTCAAACTGGGGTAGAAAAGGGGCAATAATCAATAATAAATTCATTGGCCACACAAATTGAGTAGTCAGTGGACACATAACCTGGGCTACAAAGGCAGTTCTGTTATGCTAGTTTGATCTCAGTTTGTCCTGAACACATAAGCTCTGTCCGATGGGGATTAAGCATCACAGAAAGCTTTGTCGTTGTGCTCGTTGCTAGCTAAACCCCCACAATGCTCTGCGCTTGCTAACACAAAACTTGTCCCAGTTGATCTTAGCTTGTTTTAAACATATGGGTTCATTCTGGAGGTCATTAACGGCCACATGAATCTTTGACATGGTGGACAGTTACAAGCTAAAAACCCCCACAATGCTCTCTGCTTGCAAACATACACCTGGTGGTGCAACCAGGTACTACAGCTAATCAACAGCACATTTTCCAACATGCATGTAGAAAATATGGAGCTTGTGAACCCCCAGTGCATCTTCTCACAATAATTTACAGATGATGGCCTACTGAAGCTTCACAACAAGGTTTCTGACCAACTATGTCGCCCTCTGAAACAATTTGGATGCATTTTTTGTCCTGTCAAGCATATAGTGGATTGGTTTTAATATACTTGAAGTGTAGATTATCTAGATCACTGGTATCACCATGGGGACTTGGTGTCGCTAAATATTAAAAGACGTTGATTAAATAGGGGGCAAATAAACAACAACCTGATCATCCCGATCCTGCAACATTTTCACAACAGCTGAAAGAAAACACTGTTTGGATGTGGGTTCCTGCTCAACGCTGCCTTTCCGAGGTCCTGACAGAGCCAGTTTCTGCGGCCCTCGGGCCTACAAACCGTTCATTACAACATGGAGAAAGAAGGGCCGACTACAGAGATGGCACTTACCAAAAGGTCACGGTTTTTCTTCCCTCAGACAACAGGGAAACGAAGGAAAAGGAGCTGGCATGGCTTCACTCGCTCCATTTCTTCATTGCCCACCTTGCTTTAATTGCTCCTGGTCAAATTACTCACTATCATTTGTGTCGGAGCACAAGATATGGCTCTCCTCCCCCATGTTCCCTCTCCAGGCTTTATCAGCATGTAGATATTAGTGTGTTGGTGCATTTCTGTCTTCAATTATCCCTCCCGTTCCTCCTTATTAGTCCATACATTTTATGCTGTAAAGAGCAATTTCCACCAAAATTGACTCCGTGCATGAACGCCGCGACCCCTGCCCCGCCGAGAATCACATGCACACCCGGTTACGCAACCCCGCATCGCTTTTTTGACCCCGAATCATCCCCCTACACCACCCCGCCTTATCAACCTCGAGCGGAACAATCACCCTCCCTAAACATTTGTTAACCCCATTAGCAATTCTGGGTTATGAATATGGAAATGAGGGCCTGTGCGCTGTTAGAGATAGGGCTCACTTGCCTTATTTGCGATTAGTGAAGAAGAGCAGCCCTCACCGGCTCAGATAATTGGAGACGCTGCATAGAAATGGGCTTTAGAGGGCCACCTCATCAACACACTGGAGCCTCCAAGTCAGTCACTAACAGAAGCAAATAAAACTACACTGTCAGCACAGTTCTGAGTCACCCAGAAGTTAATAAAGCAGCTTGGTAGGTGGCGAAGAGCATATGTGCTCCGTTGTGCTGCACAGAACCAGAAAACCGACTGTTTAAAGCATCTCTTTGGTGGAACTTTTAAATATTAGCTAAAATAGTTGTGACTAAACTATGCTCCTAATCACTCGTGTGTTCTGGTTTCCTCAGTGATCTGCGGAAGAAGCTGGCCATAGACTACGGGACGGATTGGGAGTTTCTGTTTTTGAACAGCCAGTGTTACAAGCTCCAAGTATACGAGTAAGTACCGTCTGATTTTTACTTTTTTTTTTGTCATTAAGCGTCACGGGAAGCTTTGTCTTGGTGCCAGTTTCTAGCTAAACTCCAAAAATGGTGTCTACTTACCAAAAGCGAAACTCGTACTCCAAGTTACCACTAAGAAGCGCCACCTGGTGGAGCAAACAGGCACTGCAGCTGATCTATGATACACTTTCTGACATGCATGTAGAGAATACAGGTTTTTTTGTAGAGCTTGTGCACCCTACTATACATTTCAGGCAGCGTCCTAATAGATTTATAGGCTTATTTTGTCCGACACTGATGTGGAAACTAGTCCTCAAGTGCGTGGTTAACTACAAAACCACACTATAACGAGAGAAAACTACAATTTCAAGGCTGTGGCAGTCTTCTAACGAAACATCAAAGGTTTTAATAGTTACGTCGACACCCAACAATGGAAGCAATGGAAGGGAATTGCCCGAGCGTTACCTGTATTCTGCAGGTCGACACGAAACTCGCTGGATAGAGAAGTGAAACAGGTGTAAAGAGCCGGCACGAAATCAATATGCTAACCGGGGGCTGGAATCCATCGCGTTTCTCCCAACTGTACCGAAACCAAGTCTATCTGTAACCAATGTGAACCATCTCAGTAAAGATCCACCATTTAAGGTTGATAATTTGTGAGCTCCAAGTCACCCCGGAGAAGCCAAGCAGCTAAATCAACTAAATTTAATCAACAGAATGAGCTTCTTTTACTCTCTCCTGCTGCATCCCTATGGCCCCTGCTGGGGGAGAATCTGTTCTCCTCAGGATTGCTTGCCAGCTGGAGCTTTAGAAGCCTGTGGGTGGTTGCAGTTTTGAAAGAAAATTATCTGAGATCTGCACCATGAGATCTGCACTGCAAATACATTTTTCAGACATCCTTGGAATCAGTGGTTTTCCCATGCCCTCATACACCAGCGTGATTTGTTTGCTTAGTTTGCCATTTAGGAAGGAAGGCAAAAAAAAAAAGAAAGAGAGAGAGAGAAAAATCTGAAAAAGCAAAGATGCAGCTCCTCTACGTAAGCCAGAAAAGCCTCAGTGTTTTTACTGCTGACAGCGTTAGATAACGGCGGTGCACATTGCTGGCGAGATGGTTTCACTTTATGATGTGGGGACACGAAGCTGGCGTCGACGATGTTATCTGTCTTCATGAAGCGTAAAAGACAAGTTTTATGTCTGAGTCAACTCGCAGTAAAGGTCCAGTACAAGTAACCTTAATAGGCTTTGAAGGATTTCTACATATTCAGCCTCATCATTCGCTAATTATGTTGTGAATTACAGGTTACAGTAAAGAAGCTGATCGCAGTCAAACATGAGCTGTACAGTAGTTCCTCAGTGTGTAGAAGCTAGTGCTGAATGCTAATATAATTTTGGCAAATGCTAGCAGCTCTTTTAATGTTCTTTTTGGGAGATGTTTAACGCAGGAAACCACCAATCTCTGAGCTAGCACTAGATTCACTAAACACATTAGTTAGTCTTGGTTTTATGACTTTTCGAAGTAAAACATGTCTTTCTGGTTCAAACAGCCAAACATGAATGAACCAATGATCTTAGATGATTTTTTGTCGACATCAGCCCCATAAAATTTGCTCTTCTTTACAATAAAAGAACAAAACAGCTTCTTTATTTTCATATCGTTGATGTTGTCAGCCGCTAACTCTGTGTCTAGGACATCTAGCTTTTGAATGTTGTGATGTACGAAGACATCAGTTGCACATTAAAAACATTTTTTACGTCTTCTTAGTTTGAAATATATCAGCTGCTAACTGTTAAAGTGAGCCAGACTATAGACTGTCTATAAAAGATTAATGTAGCTTAATGTAGTTTAAAAAAGTGAAGCCACTGTTCAGTGTTTTTCTAATGACCAGCAGGGGGCGATTTCTCTGGTTGCAAAGAAAAAGTCAGGTTGTATTAACGTCTATGAGATAACGACCCTCCTTTTACTTGATTTGTTACCTCAGGAAACATTTTCCACATGTGATTTTGATTTCAATCACCACTTTCAAAAAGTTTGGTGTTTATTTTATTAATTTTAGTCCCATTTAGAGTAAAATAAGAAATAAAGCCGGCGTGCTTTAGGGTGGGGCTTCTTTATCACTGTGCACAGTGTCCTCAAGTTCTCAGATCCACCGGTCATTCGGTCCAGTTTTAAAAGATCAGGATGGTCTTTGTAGCTACAGTCTGTGGGCAAGAAACAGCATTTTCAATCAACTCATGGCACCAATGTTAGCTTAATTAGCTCTATGCACACAAAACTAAACAGTTTTAGACATTAATAGCTGTAATACAGGCAAAAATAGTAAAACTACAGCAGTACTTGCGGGTTTTATCCAATTCTTACAGCATGTTTTTGTCATCTTTTGTGCAGAAACCTCTGTCGTACTCTGTTGCTTTTCTTTCTCAGTTGCTAAATTCAGGCTATTTTGAATACAGCGTGATGTTTGTTTTGTAAATGATGATCCCATTTAGAATAAAATGAGCAATGAAGCAGCGTAGGTTTTAGCTACTTTGTGCTTGAAAGGTCGCAAAAGACCAAGATGGCGACGGCCAGATTCCAAACTCAAGGCCTTTAAATGGTAGTCCACATGTTGGTATTGTATTTACAGTGTATTGCATTTTCAGTCAACTCATGGAGCTAATGTTAGCTAAATTAGCTCGCTGCACATCTATCCAGTATGTGGTTTTACAAGCAAGTTAACTGCACAAAACTGAATCATTTAAGGCTTAAATATCCAGAGCACAGGCATGAAATAGTAAAGCAATAGCAGTACTTGCAAGTAGAGTCCAGTTCTTGCACCATGTACGCGGTTAGCCCGATTCTCTCGGCCTGTTGTGCAGAAACCTATCCTTTGCTCCGTTGCGTTTCTTTCCCCGGCCCATTGGCATCATACACTCCGTGTTATTTTCCATCCTTCAAATCACTGAAGAGCACAATATCCACCAGCGTCAACTCAGCTGAAGGTCCTTTGACCTACCAGCACCCTCTCAGCAATGTACCAGTTCCCCTCCCTGCCCCCCCTTTATCCTTGCTGTTCGCCTTGAACCGTGATCCTGAAAAGACGTGACATTGACAGACACATAAACCAACGGCTTTCTATAGCTCTCCCTCCCATGCCCCCGAGTAGCAGAGCGCCGGCGCTGCAGTTCCTCTCCGATAATGGAAACAGAATCGCACACTTCTCTTTCCAGCTTCTTGATCAGAAACCATCTTACATCCAGCCTCCCTGGTGTTTAGATCTCTCACGTTTGATTAAATTGCTCCCTCTCTTCTTTTTTTTTTCTTCTTCTTCTTTTTTTTTCTTTCCTTGAGTGGCTGCCAATATCGCAGATAAGTGCCCGGAGCTATAAAAGTTTGCTGCGCTGAAACGCCGCCTGTCTTTAATATAACTAATAGCCGTGCATTATTTAAATGAACGGGAGTCAACTGGAGCCGGTGTGGCAGGAAAGATGGTTCCGGATGAGGAAAGCAGCGACGCAACAAGAAAACAGAAAGCGCCGCTCGTGTTTACTCTCGTACGCCGAAACTTGTTAATGCTGAACGCGTGATCCTCTTGTCGAGTTATTCGCCTCCCGATGGTTTGAATCCGCAGACTCGGGGCTCGAAGGCCTCTCGTGTTTGTCCAGGGAAAGAAGAAAATACTTATAACTACTTTGATTTCAAAGTGGGAGGGAAAACAAAACAACAACAACAAGAAAACAGCCTTTTGTTGTCGAACACTTTCAAGTGGAGTGATTAATGGCGAGATTAGAAGCTAAGCGCTGTGTAGTGGCGCTCTCCACGCCGCCGTCTCATCGGCTCCTCCAAAGGCCGTAAACAAAAGGAATAAAAGCTGCATTATCAGTTAACGGCCTTTATTGCTGCACCTCTCTGCAGGCTCCAGTTTCACCTGCGTTTCAAGTTCTCCTCCGAAAAGCTCGCCCATTAAAATGTTCTTGGGGGTGCTGGTGGGCGCTTGGTCACGAAATTTAGTCGGCGGACGCGTCGAAGCGGCATGAAGGGGAGACACCCCGTAACGAGCTCCCAGAGGCGGAGTCCCTACCTACAGCGGCGTCTAATATTCCTCCCGCGGATCTGTTGACACTCCTCAAAGCAACTTAAATCGAAGGGCCGTGATTTATGCAAGACTGTCAGGTCAGATTGACTCAGCCTCCGCTCTCGTGTCATTAGAAAGTACAGCACTTCAGTGAGTCATGCCTGCCACTGTGGTTCAGCTCCGGCGGAGGAGAGGGAAGGATAACGCAGCACAAGTGACACTTCCGACTGTCTGTGGAACATCACATGGCCTTAACGGAGCGCCGGGCTCTTCCAGGGAAGAAAGAGACTCCGCCAGAATAGCCTAGAGGGAGCTGTTTCAAATTGGATCTAAACCGCGGCGAGGCGGGTGGCGTGGAGTCCTAGATGTGTCTGCCGAGAGTAGCATGGAAATGAAGCGCCGTATAGATTTATGAAGTAGATTTCATAACAGCTGCGGATGCCGTCTAGTTGCAAATGGGCTTTGACAGGAGCATTGGGCTCTTTAGACAGTAAGCTATTTGCTGTCTGCCTGTGGACATCCAGCGTTTCCTGGAAACGGAGGAGCCACAAATCTTTGGTTTTCCAAGACACAGGAGTGAACAATTAAGTCATCCGCTCACCAGCCAGCGTTGCTCTTACAGGTGCAGCGGTGAAATGGAAACCCTTGTTTGCTCCATCCAGGGGGGATGAAAAGGCAGAAGGGCCCGGCCATCCCATAATTGGAGTGTTGTTAAAATAAGTGGTGGCGGCGCTCCGGGCCTCGGAGCTCGAGCACTCCGTCACACCCACGGCTTTCAAATTACGATAGATGCGGCGCGGACGCTTGTCGTTAAATTAAAGCATGAAATTTAACGTTGCTCTTAGTGAGCCGCTCGCCCAATTAATTAACTGGGAAAGGTCGCGTTTGGTCAGTTGTCGACAACAGCGGAGGCAGGGAGATTGCATTCATCTGCTCCGAGACGAGTCAGTCGTGTTGTGATCGCGTCGGGTTTTAAAGCTTCGTGTTTTTTTATTAAGCCGGAACGAGAGGCGACGTATATCACAACAATTTCCAAAAATGAAAGGATTGTTTCACCTAATGGAGGAAAGGCAATCATTTTCAACGAATTCAATTACTTTAAGTGTGGCTATAAACTGTTTTCTTTTACATTTAAAGGCCCCATACGGTGGAAATCCATTTTTATTGTGTTCTGAGGTGTGAAATAAAAAGCCGTTAAGATATGAAGATGTTTACTTCTTCTGTTCCTGAAGCTGCCACACGACTGGATAGCCTCCTGGATTCACGAGCTAGTAAGAATTTTACTGAACTGCTCACTACCGGCTGAGGGATTAAGTCTGCTAGCTGAAAATTAGCATAACCCCGCCCCTTTGCTGTTTCCAGGTGAACAATTCAGAACGAGCAGCTGCCTCTCAGTCCAACAGGTTCATGTACTTTCTAGTGTTGCATCCGCTAAACTCTAAAATGTCCCCAAAGGTTCTGCAAGAGTGAACACAAGAGTCTTCATGCACAACCAGTATCTAAAGGAGCTAAAGGTTATTATTGATGTCGATGCCCCCGAAGCAACAGGAAAATCCTTTGTGCTGTAGCGGCTAATGTGGCTAATGTGGCTAACATTAGCTTTGATATTCTGCCCACAAATTTGTTGAAATTTAATTTAAATGAGTAAACAAGGACCGGGTGGGTTACTGTGTTGTCATGTTGTGCTTCAGTTCAACTCAAACTCAGTTAATGTTTGCATCCGTTGCTCACATAAATGGCATTTTAGTACAGCTGAATTCACGATAAAGCTGCTCTTATTTCTATATTTTTATTGGTTTCTGTTGTCAGAGTATAAAATAAGTGACTAGAACTCAAATTACATGTAAACAAGAAGTCACTTTAGAGTCATTTCCGAGCAGCTAGAATACAGATTTTATTAACCGCAACCAAACACAGGTTAAGATTCGGCGATGTCGTCTTCGTCGGCTGCCGTACGTTTAACTGTGTCGCTATTGGCTGTCAATCACATACGCAGAGAGGGTCTTCTTCCTGAAGGGGGCGGGGCCAGCAGCAGTCGCTTAGCTGCATTTAAAGCTGAAAGTTTTGGTGAAAAGTGGTCCAATATGGGCCCTTTAGGCTTTTGTTTTTCATTCTGTGTGGATCTAAGACTTGATGGGGTGATTGGTAAAGACGGTCCCACCAGTTTAATCGATCGTTGTGTTTTCTTTGAGCGTTACTGTTTTGGTTTGGTCTCACCGTTCTCACATGTAGACGGCAGTCTTTGGTGAGGAAAGCTGGAGCGTCTAGCAGATATTGAATAAGGACGTTTCTCTCAAGTCCATAAAAGTAAGCTAGACCAGAGCACGCTGGATTCAGGTTCATCAGATGCCCCAAAGTTGAGGAGCAACGTTTCCCAGAAGCTGCTCTGAGGACTCGGTTTATCTTCCTGTTGAATCACCGCCTCCCTCGCTCGCTTCACTGTGAGTCAACGGAGCCTTTGGCTGTCGGGACGCCGGTTCTTCCTGCAGGCAAAGCGAACACACGTGGAGGCGCTGCCCAGTCCACAGCAGGGGAGGCCATCTGAAGCAGCGAGACTCTTCCGTTGGTCCGGCAGACCTGCGAGCTGGCAGCGGGTACGAGTGGCGGGGTCACCAACAACCCTCGCGTCTCATCAGCCTCTGTTGTTTTGCCAACTTTAAGGCCGGAGAAGTGGCCAGTTAGCAAAGTATCCGTGGGTTGCTTGTGCAGGATCAACTTTTTAGACTTTTTTTTTTTTTTTATTAGTCCTGGCTTGTTGCAGCACACCAGGACTTCTAGTTTTGAAGTCGAGCTGATTTGGATCCAAGTTAATCATCTTTGTTGTTGCTGTTTTTATTCTCCTGCTCGGCTCGCCTGCTGCACAGGCACTGAGCTTTTCTAAAATGACGCCCAAGCATGAGCTTAATTCATCAGTGCGAAAGAAACCAGGAACTTACAGCTAAACTCTGTAGTATTTGTAGAAGAAGGAGCTTTAAGGCAAGTTTTTTAGGCAAATAAATAAAACTACAGAGCTAGAAACTGGTGCAAAGCAGTTCTCTGGTTCAAACTGAAACGTACAATAAAATCTTTGATAGGTTTAACAGAGAGGCCCAGGGGAGAGCTGAGCATAAAATAAAAATCAATAAAAAAGAAACAAAACCCAAAAGTGTATAAAAACTACAAGCCCTCTGTTATGGCGTTCATCTTATATTTATTTTCACGCTGCGTCTCATTTGCGGTTCCTGCTGTGGCAACCTGAGCCTCCTAGCGAGATCAGCCGAGTTTATCGCATCTAATCAAATCTAATATGATCTAATTCTGCGACTGTAAGAACTCCAGTTAAAGTGTAATTGCCAACCTACACAAATATTTTCCTCGCAGATGAAGCATCAGAGCGAGTTTGTCGAAGTCGTTGCAGCTCCACAACGTCGAGACGTGAGTCTTAGAAGGCATGCAGACTTTAAAGGTTTCATGTTTTTGGAAGCAACCTGCAGCACAGTTTTGGATAAAAAACAACAGTCAGGCGTCTGATACGAGTGTTGAAACAGGTTTGGTTTGCTGTAATCCTTCCTCCTGTTCACACCGGCCACTCAGAGTCCATTTTCTAAAGCGATTTCAGCCTGTAAGTGACAGTGATGGATCTTTCAAAGTTTGTCTTTTTTATAGCACATATTTCCCCTGGATGCTGTTTTCCTGCTGAGAGACGAAGCCTCGTAGAAAAGCAGACTGTAAATGTTGTACTTTGTCAGATGTACTGATAATTATGTGAGATTCGTGATGCAAAACATCCAAATGGGCATCAGACGGTTGGTTTAGATTCTCCTGCACACCGTTTGAATGCTTGGCTCTGCATTCACTGAAGAGTTTCTGCTTTAGCCGTGATGGTTGTGATGCACTAACCTTGTTACTCTGCCAGGAAATGAGACTTTAGTGCTCGTGACCCATTTAATACGTGTTTGACAAAAGGTGTGGCAAAAAAACAAAACACCAAAACACCTGTAATTGAGGGTGATGTTTAACAGCCAGAGGAAGTAAATCTCAACTTCCTACCCTGAGAGACACGTTGGTGTTTTGTTCAACTGCTGAAAATGTTCCAATCGTTCAAATATCAGAACAGAATGAGAACAGTCGTCGTCATGGTGTTCTTTCATCCCCGTTATAAACCAAAGAGAGTGGACTGACCCAACCTCTGAGTGTTAACAATATCTGGCTTCACATGGCTGCCATGGCTTCCCAAATGGTTCCATACATTTGGTTTGAGGCTCCATTGGTTTGGTTTGACCTCCAATCCAAACAATCGCCATCAAAGTACTCTAATCTAAATAGTCGACCATGACTTCCAACTGGAACACTTTGCTGTGTTCGTTTGGTTTGGTCCGTTAATTTTCCCCATCCACCGCCGGATTTGTTAAATTTGCGTCTCCGTGCTAGCTTATTGAAAGCTTCCCAACATTTACGAGGAGGCGTTGTGACCCGACACATCCCCTGTAAATGTGCGATTAAAAAGGACGACCTTTGGTGAAGCTAGCTGACGTAGCCTCAGGTTAGGACCTGTCGGCGCACATGTTTTAGTCCATATGGTTAAAAAGAAAGCAACAGATCCGCTAAACAACAAGCAGATAGTCAGTCTTGGCTGAAACCTTGACTTTCATGCTGTGTTCCTTCTAGAAAGTCTCCACCTACTGTACATTCCTTACATTGTGTTAACAAACCATATTTAATGAACCATATGAGAGGCCGGAGCGCTTGTTTTTAGCGCGTCTCTTAAACATAGGCCTTTCTGTGCAGGAAGGAGGCTTGAGCCTCGAGTGTTGTGAGAGCAGATGTTTCACAGTCGCTCTCGAAGCCTCTGCTCGTCGGCTCCGCTCTTAGTTTAATGTGGAAACTCTAATTATCACCTTAAGTTGTGCTGAAGTAGATTGCCTAACACGTTTTAGTGTTAGGAACCTTTTTTTGTGTGTGTGTAGCTTTGACGTGAAAAAGTGAAATGATTTTATTTTAAGCCAACTTGCTCCACACCTACACAAGATCCTGTATAGCTACTGTAAAAGCAAATATATTAATAATAAACACCCTCGTAAAGACCGTGTATGTCATGGAAACTCATGGATCTCTGTCACAGAAAACACTCATAGGTCTTCTGGAACTATGACAGGTTCTGTTGGGTCAAAAATATCCATACATCTTGAATGATTGGTTTTGGTGAAAGTTACATTAATCAGATTTTCTTAGCTTCACGGCCTCTTAGCTTCTTCACTTCAGCTGCTGACTCCTCTGAGC